>NC_046164.1:77568937-77621437 GCF_011064425.1 Rattus rattus | reverse complement strand
GGTCTCCTGCTGGTTGCAGTGGGGTTGTTTTGGAACAGTGACATTTCCAGGGTCAGTAGTTTTCTGACTTTAGTTCTGTAGCTTCGGGACCCCATGTTGGTACTTAAGGGCCATCCTGTCTCGGTCCAGCAGCCTTCCATGCAAGCCCTCCTTCAGCCTCTGGTCCCACCTCTGTCTCTTTATAGTGTTCATATTGGGTTCTCGTGTAGAACTTTATTCGAAGGTTGAGCTCGGTCTTTGGCAGTTGGAAACCAGCGCCCTACCTGCCCTTTTCTGCTATCTCAGAGTTGAGATTATTTTTTGAGGCTCACATACAAGAACGTGATAGCAAACACACACTGCGACATTTAAACAGTTTTGCCGTACCCTTGCGGTTCCAGGAGGGAGGATACAAATAGTTTGAGTGTTACAGGTTCTGTGAAGGGCAGGGTGTGAGGATAGAAGAAAAGGTCGAGTCAGGGAGTGTGCTCTGTGCTTGAGCTAATCCAGCCTGGACTGTGAGACCCTGGACTGTAAGACTTTTAAGCCATCAAGCTATTGGAGATTCCAGGTTATTGTCATGGCCACGTCTGATGTTATGTAAAAGGAGCGAGCATTCAGGGACCTCAGACCTCAGATGTAGTTGGCTTACACTATAAATGGGAACGGCTTTGGCTACATTTTGTGGATAAAATTTCTATTTATACATGGTGTTCCTTTCTCCCACAGGACTTGGACGGACGGTCAGGAGAATGTTTTTTAAGTAGAACAGAGTTCTGAAACCCCCTTGGGTGCACACTGATGACCTCGCAGAGTCTCTTTTGCCTCATTGGAGAGCCAGTGTGGTGGCCTATGAGCCAGAGCAAGAGACAAGTAGGGCTCCTTTGATGCGTGAACCAAGGATGATCAGAGCAAGTTAGAAAGAACTGATTGGTGTTCAGGTCAGAAGAGAGCGGTGAGGGAGTCAGGGAGGTACCGAGGCTGAGGTTAAAAGCTACAGCTTTAAGGATGAAGGCTGCAAGAGGTGGGCCAGGAATGCAGAGAAAACTGTTGGTCCTCGAGGCTGAAAGCAGGTCTTATAAACAGGGGAGGGGGCCTTGAAATACTCTTTTGGTTGTTTTGTCCACACTTGGCTGTTGCAACTGTTTGGAATGCCCCAGACAGGGTGGGCATTTGTCTATAGAAGTTATTTCCATATGCCAAGAGTGAAAATGAGCCTGTTTTTGTCACCAGGGATGTTACAATCAAGCTGAGTTCTAGAGAGTCAGAGCCAGGGAACCAATCAGATGGATGTCTCAGGAGAGCCATGGAGATAACTATGATAGGTGAGCTTAGACCAAAGCTGCAATGGATGTGGACACAGGGCTGGTCAGGACCAGGACCTTGGTGAACAGGGCACCCTGTTCTGGAGATAAATGAAGTTTGATGGATAAATCTCGATTTGGGACATTTGGAGAGAGGCAAGGACTTGGGGATAGAGTTGCCTAGGAGGCTCCATGGAGACCAGAGTCGGGCCAGTGGGTGAAAGGATATTGCCGTGGGACCTTGGGGCTCAGTGTTGTGGGCTGCAGGGAAGCCAGCGCAGATGGTACAATCTAGAGAAGACCAAGGGTGAAGGAAACAGAACACTGGGGGCCAATGGACCAAAGAGATCAAAGTGCTGGGGGGCTCAGTAGTTCCGCCTGGAGGGTTGAAACTTTCTGCCAGAAGATACTTCCCTGTCTTCTAGGTCTAGAACATTCCCATCATCCTCAAATGGAATCTTATGCATTAACGGCCATCTCTAATCTGCTTTCTCTGGTCTCTGGAAACCATCCATTCTTTCTCTGGATTGCCCCATGCTTGGTGTTTCACATCAGTGGAGCTACTCGCTACTCGGTCTTCTGGGGCTCACTCTTCCTGTCCCAAGTTCTCAAGGTTCATCTCTGTATCTCATTCCTCCTCATGGCTGACATTCCATCAGAGCTCACACTAGGCCATCAGCCCATGTGCATCTGGGTCACCACGACTCCTGTACAATTATGGATTACGTGGCTATGACCATTCTTTTGCATGTGTTGCCATTAGGATATTGTTCCGTCTCTGATATTACCAGTCACTCTTTCACTCTCCTCTTGAAGCGTCTTGTCCCTTTCTGGGTCCCCACGCGGGACTCACATCAACCCTTTTCCAGGTGTCCCGAGTGCCCACTTGGCCAGCCATTCTCAGAGACACATGAGAAGCCCACTCCAGCCTTCTCTTCAGTAGATATATTATTTCATGCACGGGATCGAAACTTCCCAAGGTGCCTTTCAAAGCTCCCAGGGCCACAGAGCTGCCTTCTGGCCCGACTTCAGCAAAGCTTCAAAGGACCATGTTGTTTCGTGAGCCCGCAATGCTCACAGCTTAAGCAGGCTCATGTAATCAAAACCCACTCCCAGGGAGGCTGTGGAAACTAAGAGGACCTTGGCACACCTGCCTAGTGGCCACAGCAGCAGCAAAGCAGGACTGGAGGCCAAGTAGATGCTGGTTGGTAAAGACTCGGGGCAGCAGCTCATTTATAATGTTGTCGCCTGCACCCTCAGATTATAAAGATAGAGGACAAACCTGAGCTCTAAGTCACCTCCATCTCACTGTGACAAATGGGGAAAAGAGACCACTTACGGGTGGGTGTGCAGGATTTCTTGGTTTCTCTGTTGTTGCTGCCCTCGCCGCTGTTTTTCCTCTATAAGTTTGGGATCCAAAAATTGATGTTCAAGGTTCCTGTGCCTCGGAAAACACAGCAACGGCTGGACATAGTTAGCTCGGACCCAAGGAGGCCTCAGATGCTCTAAACCGACCCAGGCATTCATTTTAGTCCCCAGAGCTAGGTTATCCAAACATCTCCTAATCTTTTTTCTTTCTTTCTTTTTTTTTTTTAAATGCTCTACATTCTTTTTTTTTTTTTTTTTTTGGTTCTTTTTTTTTCCGGAGCTGGGGACTGAACCCAGGGCCTTGCGCTTCCTAGGCAAGCGCTCTACCACTGAGCTAAATCCCCAACCCCATCTTTTTTTTTTTTTTTTTTTTTTTTTTTTTCTCTCTTCTTTTGATGTGGATGCTTTGAAGGGAAAACAGGTTGTGATTAGTAAATCCCTGCCTTTATGGCAGTGTCCTTGCTCGCAGAACGAGAACAATGACCTTGCTTCCCTCCCTGGGAAGGGGTGTTACTCAATACCCTCTCCCGAATCCCACTTTTAGTAGAACTTCTTGCACAAGAAGCGCATTATGTCCTGTCGTGGAGGAGATCCTTTCTCCCGAGGGCGAACGGAGTTTATCTGAGATCTTGTAAGCTGTGTATGCTTCTGTTGAGGTCTCAGGTGATTTATCGAAGATAAGTCTTGCCCTCCGCCTGTACACCTAGCCCGGACTTGCCCTTCTTCTACACCGAATGACTGGAGACATCTGTGAGGGTTCACACTGTGCTGTCGGAACCTCACGGAATCAGAGAGGCTCTGATTGTGTCTGTTCTCTCTGCTTAGAATGGAGGCATGTGTTTGGGCCGGGACTGATTTCAGCCAGGGAGAGAGGGCATTGGCTGAAGCCCACCTAAGTTGAATATGATGCGGCCTGAGATGGAAAAGGCTCGCCTGTAGAAATCACAAAGGTTAATATCGACACCACCCTCTCTGCCACAGGGAACATAGAAGACAAGCAGCTCTAATAAGGGGGCTGTCCCACAGGGGTTTTCTGTTTGGATCTTCTAAAGAAGGCAATAAACAATAAAACTGGTTTGTGTAATGCATGGGTGCTGGCCACTGAGCAGAGTGTGGAGGCCTCTGGACCCACCTCTCTCAGCCTGAGGAGTTCAGATTTCACCAAACCTGATTGCATCAAACTCCGCCCTTATGTTTACATTGCTTGGGCCCTCTTGGGCAAAATCAAAGTCCCTACAGCCAAGGAGAGTTTTGCCTTCTGTGCTAGCTGGAGTGGGAGGCAAGGTGCTCTGGGAAGGAGGCGGTACCGGGATGCTGCCCAAGACTCTCTTTCCTAGAACCGGTCAGACTCTCTGTACTGAAGGAGTGGTCGAGGGTTTAGAAGGAAGGTAAGCAGTGAGCGTGTGTTTGCGAATGTCTCTGTGTGGTGCTCTCTGAGACTTGCGAGGTCCCCCTTGGAGGGAGAGGTGATGCTGGCCAGAGAGAGCTGCAGAGACTGTACAGCGGGATGTGGAGAGGATCTGACATGTCCAGCAGGGTCGATCCAGGAGTGCTCGCAATCCTGACGAGCCTGTCATACCTGAGGGAAACGCTCAGGGTGGCTTGAGGCAGAAGGGTCTGTTGTGAGGCGCATGCTCAACTCTTTTGGCCAGTTCTAGGCTCATCCTCCTGGCTCTATGGCTCATCTGCCCAGTTAGCCTGTCCCGAGGCTCCTGTCTTCTATTTTTCTTGGCCTGAATCTGTTTCCTGTTTAAAATGTCTTCAGGGAGCTGGGTCAGAAGGCTCCAGGATAGACGCTGTGACCCTGTGGCCAGCATTTGAGGGTTAGGGCTGTGTTTGTATGCTAGGGGGGCACCTGGTCCTGTTTGGGACCTGCTGTCACAGACCTTCCTTCATTGCCATATTCTGGTGCCTCGCCCAGGAAAAGTCAGGTGCCTTAGATTCCAAGCGCTCCAGCTGCTCTTGGAGGAGGTAGGGCGTGGGGCATAGTTTCTTTCCAGAAGGTCGGCGCGCTGCTGACCTGGTGTTTCTGTGTGGCGGTCGTTCTTGCTTTGCTTCCAGTCCTTTCTTCCCTGACTTACGTTTGTCCGAGATTGCAAAGCCTCTCTGATTTTTCTCCAGTGTCCCTCAAAAGCGCCAAGGACAGTCGCTGCCAGTGGGAGTCCTGTTGCTCTGTTGCTGACACCACTGCTGTCTTCGCTGCCCCTGGCTTTCACAGGTCGCCGGCCTTTGAGAGCTTTGGGTTGTGTCTAGGGCCTCAGGAAGTGAGAGTGATGGGGTAGATGGGAGTTATTTCTGGAAGTCTGTGGCGAGAAATAGAGACTGCCTTCCACAGTGTGGACGCTTATTTTCCTCCTGATTGTTTTAAATGGAGGGAAAGGGCCGATTTCTTCGTATCAAAAAGATATGTATGCTGTAGATTACAGCTGATATTTTTAAACACACACATATTAGCTCTTGGTGGCTATGTGATAGAAAATAATTCACTACAAAGCAGGAGATATTTAATTAGCCCAGAGGCAGAACCCTGGTACAGCAAACTAAAAGCCAAGCTTGTTTCAGTGAGAGGCTAGCAGTACTCTGGTTACAAATGTCTACTCGGAAAGAAGAAAGAGTGACGTATGGAAATTGTTCCTGCTTTTGTTTAGCAAGGTGATTGGCAAGGTGACACCAGGAAATGTCTCCTGATGGTGCGGAAGGTAAGACTTTTCTAGTACCTGAGCTCACGCTAGACCCCAAGAAGGCAGGGGCTTTGGGGACACGCTGGTACTCATCCCTGCCTTATACTCTGGACAGCCGTGATATTAGGCTGGTCCTGATGATGGGCTCTCCCGTGTGTTCCAGGCCCCCCGTCACTACCATTCCTGCCAGCCCTATGCATCCTGCTGCATCCGTCAGCCATGCTGTCTGTTGGGAAACTCATGGGTTCATTTGCTGTACGTGCCACAGCTCAGCTGTCAGCTGATTCAGTCTAGAAGAATGGTCTAGAATTTTAAGGAGAGGTTAAGTGATGCATAGTCAGGGCTCCTCAGGTCCATTGGGTCCTCCTGGCCTTGCCCCTGGAAAATCAGCTGTGGACTGTATCTCTCAGTCATGACCTGGACTGCTTGGGGGACTGGTTACCTGCTTTATTGGAGGCTTGTATACAAGGGGAATGAGCCATAGAGATTCAAAGTGATTGGCCCGAGATCACAAAGCCGTGGCCAATCAGAATGACTAATGACAGGGAGGTGCAGGGGTCGTGCTGGCTATGCCGGCAATGATCTTACCCTTTCAAAGAGGAAGCAAAAGAGAAAAGGGATGGGATTTAACAGGAGGCTTTGAAGAGGAAAGGGGACAACAGAGCAGGATGGGGCCTGTTGCCCTAGCTTCTGACTCTCCTCACAGTGGTTGCAATGGAAGGAAGCTGTTGAGCATTCACTTGTGTGAGGAACATTCTACAGCAGTGCTAAACCAGCCAAGATGGAAATGCTCATCATGGACAGAACATTCCCACACCCGTTTGCAGCCTGCCCTCTCCCTTGGCTGCACTGATCCATATCTTGGCCTTGCATGGCCAACATGTTCCCTTCCTGGAAGTCTCACGATTGCAACCTTTGAGCCTGGCTGTGCTCCCTTTGGTATCGTCTTCAGAGAGCCATCCAGGAGGCTGCTGGAGGCCATTTGCTCTTAAGGGCAGTCTCTTCTTCCTACAACCTTTCTTGGGAGGGCTGCTCCTCCTGGGTTATGTGATGGGAACCTGTGGCAGCCTCCACTTACCTCACTGAGTGTCTTTGAGCGAGTCACTTTAGGGTAACCCAAAGGAGACATGACTGGGTGGTAGCCACTGTGTCCTCTAGGATCCAGGAAGGGCTCCCAACTGTAGTGTGGACCAAGACCTCAAGTTCATTAACTGAAAGAACAGAAACATACCTACAGCCTCTGTTTAGGAAGCTAAACACTAAACGGACCATCGGCACAAGTGTATTGAAAGCACTTGAGTTCTGATTTGGCAGGATTAGACATGCCAAGAGTCAGGGAGGGAAACCCAGCACTCAGAATGGTCTCCAGGGACTTAGCATGCAGGAGTATGAATGTGGCCTACGTAGCTTGGGCATTTAATCTGTGGAAGCCAGAGAGAACATTCCTTTCCAAAATTAAATTGCTGATCTTGTGTTTGGCTGGGAATGGAATGTAATCTGAAGGAACCAAGAGACTTGACTGCAAGTAGACAGTGGTCTTAACTTCTGATTCTGTAATGAGTGTGTTTTCCCCTTCCCCTTCCCTTCCCTTCCCTTCCCTTCCTCTTTCTTCCTTTCCTTTTCCCCTTTCTTTTCCTCCCTTTCCTTCCCCTTCTCTCCCATCCCCTCCCCTCCTCTCTCCTTTCCTTTCGTGTATATGTTTTTTTTTTTTTCTGCACGTATCTGTGTGTACAATATGCAAGTGGACCTGGTGTCCCAGGAGGCCGTAAGAAGGTATTGGATGCCATGGAATGGAGTTCCAGTGGTTGTGAGTTACCTTGTGCGCCATTCTATTCTTGATCGCCAGGCTGTGTCTTCAGCCCACACTGTTCAAGCTTTTAAAACTCTTCAGCATTAGTTCAGCCGGTGCCTCTCTTTCCGCCTATGACTTGGGTTTTCCTTCTCGGGTCAGTGGATAATCAAGCCACTGTCCTGGGGTCCCTGGGACAGCAGTTTATCCTCCAGTTGAGGCCCAGGAGAGGGGAGGTGTAGGATCGTCTCTGATCAGGTAGTGGACATTTCTGCAGCCCCTGGTTCGATGAGAGCAGTCTCAGGAGGGTGTGTTTCCTCTGCATCCCACTCCGTCTTTCCTTCAGTGGGTCCACCCGCCTGCCCGCTTCCCTCCCGTTGGAGCTGAGAATGGTGGCTCAGGCCTGTCAGCCCTGCCCTTTGGGATGCTGGGCAGTAAGTTTGCAAATTCAGCAGTCGCCTAAGCAGCAGGTTAAGTTTAAGGCAAATCTGGGCAACTTAGTGAGATCCTGCCTCAAACTAAACTGGGAGGTTGGGATCAGGTCTTTGGTGGAATTCGTGCACAATATGCATGAGGCCTTGGATTCCAACTGTAAGACTACAGGGAGGGAAGAGGATAGAGGAAGGGGGGTAGGGAGGGAAGGGAGGGAGAGAGTGAGTGTGAGAGGCAGGGAGGCAGGGGAGGGGTGCTCTCTCCCATGTGGAGATGCTGCCGGAACATCTGTTTCTTGGTCCTCAAGGAAATGTGTGTCTCTTCTGCACTTTGTTCCCCCTGGTTCTTTCTCGGTCATAGCCTCCCCAGTATTATTGCATAGCATAACCAACCCTGGACACCAGGATGTCATGGCCAGTCAGCATACAAGCTGCTTCTGAAGGGGGTGGGGTGGGCTTTCAGACTGACCGGGCCTGGTGACAGCACACAGGGAATGGGGTCACAGGACGGAAGGGTTACTTTGGATGTGAGATGTGGTGAGCTTATTTCCCTGTGTCTAGAAAGTTCCCAGGTCCCTTCCTTGACTCTGGGAGCTCATTCGTTCTCCATCTTCAGAAGGAGGCTGGCTTCCGACTGCTTCCATTTGTTTGTTTGTCCTTTGAACCATGGGGCATGTTAAAAATCTGCCATTTAAATAGTTGTCCTTGTAGCTTTAGATTCCACATCCGGAGTCGACTAAGTAATCAAGGGTTGACACCATTCTTCCGGGTTTTGCATCGAGATGCCTTAAAGCCCGTGGGAGGATGTGTATGGAGTTTGCACAAATGCTAAGTCATTTTCAATGAGGGCTTTGGGAATTCGTGGGTACCAAAAGATTACTGGTGGAGAAAAGAAGGCAAGGGGTGGGTGAGTGACAGTACTCCAGCTTCTAGAATCTAACCCTCCCGCACCTCCATACTCAAACTTAGCTAGCATACCGTGGTCCATAGGATGCTGGGAACCCTGCAGTCCTGCAGGGCTAGGGTGAGCCAGGGTGGGACTCACCTTTTCTGCCCCATGAGAACATGAAACCAGCCAGCACCAGGGGCCCAGAACCTAGATAGCAGTTTGTTTAACCAATATCATTTTTTGGGGGGGGAAGGGTCTGGATGAAGAACATGAGTTTCTGCAACACATTTCCAAATCAGAACCACAGTGTGAGGAGTTGTCTGCCTTAGGGGATGATGGACCCCTTTCCGTGTTCAGCTCAGGTCCCTAGGGGCCTCCACCGGTGAGGTCTCCTAGACTTCTATTTGGGTTAATTGGCAACAGTGTAACTAGCCGGTGTTCATGCTTAAGTTTCTTTTCTAACCAGGATGCTCTCAGTGTCTTAACAATTTTCGTGTTATCCCGGACATGCCAGCATGCGGATGGGATGGCCTTTGTCCCCTGTTGTAGCTTAACAGCATTAGACACAGCTGTATATGGAAGAGGGACTGATCCCCAACGCTGGTGCTCAGAGCTCTGTGGGTCTCCGCAAGGAATGTTCACCTCAGAGGTGGCTAGAGGTTGTCGTGAGACCGGAAATGACATGCTACCGTTTACTCCGCTTCTGCTGTGTTTTACAGATTTGGGTTTTCTTTAGCTTTTGGAGTCCGGAGGTTGGTTGACTCTAGATACTTTTCTTCATCTGTTCCTGGTCCTGTGAAGGCCAACCACAAGAGTGAGGGGTGATTGCTAGCCCTGCCCCCACCTTGCATGGACAGTCAGACCTGGTATGCTATCTGAAAGGCGGCCAATTATCCAGAGTATAGGAAGCTGGGCTACGGGTGGCCCAAGGCTGCTGGGCCCATCTGCTTTTGGACCCTTATTGGCTGCTTGTGTGACCTAAGCTTTGTCAAGTGATGAGAAGCTCGGAACAGGCAGTCTCTCCAGTGTATAATGTCCACTGGGTGCCAGGGCTGTTCTCTTGGGCAGAGTACCAGAGGAAGCGAAGCAGAGGAAACCCGTGCCTCAGATACGAGAAGCTTAGAAAAAGTGCTGTGCAAGGATGTTTGCTGGCACAAGACAAAAACCCAGCCAGGAAGGGCATGACGAGGAAGAGGAAGCTGGGAGGAGGGGCAGTGGCGGTGAGCAGTCGGTGGGGTGACCGCTGAGGAAATGAATCTGAGGGAGCTGCTGGGCATTCTGCATTGTAGAAAGAACTTTTTGTTCCTGATCCTGGTGTCCTTCTCAGGGCCTGATGGGCTGAGTGCCTCCCATGTGTGCTTTCTAGTTCTAGTTCAAGTGTCAGGGCTGAAAATGTCACAGAGAAACGACAGAGTGGGGATCTGGTCCCCTAGGAAGGGAGAAGCTTAGGCACCTAGTGTGTTCAGAGCGGAGACTCTCGTCGCTCTTTCTCAATGATGGCCTTCTGCCAGAAAACAGGGCGGACGCAGTGAGGGCCAGAGCTGCTGTTGTCCTCCTCCCTGTGGGCCTGCAGGTGCAGCCGAGCAGCTGTTACCTCAGGCAGCTTCCTCAGCCTTCCTGACCTCCCCTGTCTTGCACAGCTTGTAGCAGGAGGGGCCAGCTTATGCTCTCGGCCGGCGTAGATTTCCTGGATATTCTGTGAGGTTGAGAGCGAGTCATTCCTGCGACAGGAAGCTCGGGGCATGTCTCTGGCTCCTGTTGGGGTTGCCTGTAGGAACATGGCCTTATCCACCGAGCTGTGTGGATTTATGAGACCCTCTCAAGGCTCGGGACTGGAGCCGGCTGCGATCAGGATCATAGGTGCTGCCGTTTTTCCTGCGTCTACTTTTTTTTTTTTTTTTTCTTTCTTTTTTTCAGAGCTGGGGAAAGAACCCAGGGCCTTGCGCTTGCTAGGCAAGTACTCTACCACTGAGCTAAATCCCCAACCCCTTTCCTGCGTCTACTGTCATTTTATGATTTCTTTTACTTGGGGATAGCCCTGCAGTTAAAAGCGTATACCACAAGCTGGCCATGCGTGCCTGTAATCCCAGCACTTGGGAGGCAGAGTCTCTGGGTTTGAGGCTAGCCTGGTCTACAGAATGAATTCCAGGACAGCAAGGGCTACACAGAGAAACCCTGTCTAGAGAACAAAACAAGATGATGATGATGATGATGATGATGATGATGATGATGATGACGATGACGATGATGACGACGACGACGACGATGATGGTGGTGGTGGTAGTGGTGATGATAATGATGGGATGATGGTGATGATGGTGATGACGAAGACGACGACAACAACAACAACATCAGAACATAAACCACTCCGGCAGTGCCTTGGAGTTCGGTTCCTAGCACATCAGTACTTTCTGGCTGCACTCCAGTTTAAATTAGAAAATTAGGAGAATAATATTACAGTTTATTCTTTCTTGCATTTCTTTTTCTTTTTAAGCCACGGTATCCTTTCATTAAGATTTCTGGAGGACTCCTACTTCAGACCTGGAAGCTGGAAGGAAATAACTATTTTAGCAGCGTGCACTCTGACCTTGAAACGAGCTGACTCCTTGCCCTTAGCTGTGTGTCAGGGATCTGTGCTCTGGCTACCTGGCTTCTGCAGGGAGCTGGAATAGCAGCCATCTGGCACTCTGCTGTGTGTGTGTGTGAGAGTGTGTGAGCGTGTGGGGGGGTGCGTGAGTTGTGTGTGTGTGTGTGTGTGTGTGTGCGTGCGTGTATGCACACGTGTGGGTTTTGGGGTGGGGTTTAGGGGGTAGGACATCTCTGTGTATAGGTGTGGGGGCGTGGGGGGCATATGTGAGTAGGGCATGTGTATGTGGTGTATGCAGGAGGAGAACATCTCTATTTCTTATGGAGCAGACAGTTCTCATGAGCATCCCTTCCCCTCATGCTGTGTAGAACAGAAGGAGGTGTTCTGGATCTTCTGTAGTTGAGTTTCCTACAGCAGAGCATCCCAGTGCCGGATGGGCCTGTTGCTTGCTTCCACAGCGCCTAGGAAGATGCTAGTGTGCCCTGCCGTTAGTTCTCAGGCCAGCCAGCCCCCCACACGGAATCACTTCCATCTCTTGTGGTGGGGGAGCCTGGAGTCGAGGCATGGGCTGGTGTTGCCATGTTTTCAGGGGCCTTTATTTCAGCCTCAGCGATTCTGCACATGGTTGCTTTGCTCTCCCTGCGACGGTGGTGACATTTGCGAGTGACTTCGGATTTCGGATCATCTTTCCAGGCGTTTCCTTGTGTATTTGTAACAGAGCTGGGTGTAGCACATGCCTTCCGTCTCCCTGTCTGAAACCTGGCTCACTGTCACTTGCTGTGTAATTATTCTCAGGGCCACCAATGAAACTTCAAGTCTGTGCGCCTAGCCTTGTCTGTGCAGGGAGGTGGTGTGGAGCTGCAGGTGCACCCAGGCCCCAGGAGCCTGGCTCCTCAGTGCCTCCCACTCCTGAGACAGCTGCTTAATCTTAAGCTATTTACTCTCCCAGAGCCTCTGAGCTCCTTAAACAAGCAGTAACAACACGAAGGTCCACAACTGCACACTCGAGCCCAGTGTGCGAGCGTGTCGCCGCTTGCCTTGTCTCTGAATGAAGACTTGCTTTATTTACAGCTTGTGTGTATGATTCCTACCCCCCCCCAGAGCTTCCCTCCCCCACGTTCTACTTTAGAAGGCGGTTGGTTCTCTAGGCTACACCACACATCAGTGGTCTCCACCCTCAGTTCTCTGCATGCTTGCCCTACACTGCAGTTAAACTGAGAGCGGAGCCCAGGCTAAGCGTGTCCTCGGAGCTGTGTTCTCAGGGATGTGTGAGCACTTGGCACTGGGACCCCATACCCGCCGCCCAGTATGTCAGCTGCTGAGGGTGCCTAAGTGTCCAGCCATTCCGAGGGGCCGTGAGACAGGGGCTCGGGGAGAGTCTCTCCTGAGCTGAGGAGGGGCTGGTGGCTCGAGCCTAGGATTCTAGGTGCCTCAACAGCTCGGCCTTCCAGGCATCCAGCACCTCCCCTGCTGTGGAATGCCTAGGATTCCACAGTACAGAAAGTTCAGGAGGATGGGGGAGGCTTGCAGGGGAGATGTGCTGACTCCAGCTTCTTTGAGGAAGCTCTCGCTATGGCACGCTCTGTGTGGCCAAGGCAGTTATAACTGCCAGTCAGCAGATTGTGGCTGGGGAATCTCCATGTCCAGCCTCCCGGGCCCTAATTAATAACAGCCACAGGGGCGTCAGCTGTTCCTGCCCACGTTGTTTACATGGCATTCCGTGTGTAGTGCATGTATGTCAGCCCCAAAGGATCCGACATCTGGCAGTCATCAGATACCTGTGTTGCCCCTAGCTTCCCCCATTATTTAGCACACCCCACAGTACTCATGGGATAGCAGGCTCATCAGTGACACAGTGAACTTAATGACAGTATCCTGCATGTCTAAAAAACATTAGATATATCAATGGAAGTGTTGATTCTTGGGGATTCACAGGAACTGAGCTGGGCTCAAAATAATGACATTAATGATTCAAAGAATGAAAAGTCCCCAAGCGTCTTAATAGGGTGTGTGTGTGTGTGTGTGTGTGTGTGTGTGTGTGTGTGTGTGTGGTATTTCCTGCGTGGGTAGGTAAGCGTGAAGCTGAGGTACTAGCTCAGTGGTCAGTTACCAGCATGCACAAAACACTGGGCTCTGCCCTCAGCATGACAAATGAAACAAAGCAGGAAAGGCAGAAATGACTTCAGCTGAGTACGTCTGATATATGAGTCCTTCATTGCTGCTTACTCTGCGGAGAATTATGTAGAGATTGGAGACCTAGTGGAGCCTGCCCTTGCTTACTATTGAGTTGCATTATAGATCCACTCATCTGTTTAAAAATGTGCGTGCCCAGTGTTGTAGGTAGAACTTCCTTTTCTCCCCCTGACTTACAGCCTGTCTCTTGCTTTCCCTACAGTGCTACACACCCAGGGCCCAGTGGATGGCAGCCTGTATGCCAAGGTGAGGAAGAAGAGTGCCTCCGATTCTGGCATCCCTAGTAGCCCTCAGGGCATGCCAGCCACCAGCAGTCCAGACCACGGTGACCACACCCTGTCAGTCAGCAGCGACTCGGGTCATTCGACTGCCTCAGCCAGGACTGATAAGACAGAAGAGCGCCAGACCCCAGGAGCACGGAGGGGCCTGAGCCCTCAGGAGAAGGCCGAGTTGGACCAGCTGCTCAGTGGGTTTGGCCTGGAAGACTCTGCAAACTCCCACAAAGACATGACTGACATGCGCAGCAAGTACAGCGGGACACGCCACGTGGTGCCAGCCCAGGTCCACGTGAATGGAGATGCTGCCCTAAAGGACCGGGAGACCGACATTCTAGACGATGAGATGCCCCACCATGACCTGCACAGTGTGGACAGCCTGGGTACTCTCTCCTCCTCCGAAGGGCCCCAGTCAACCCACATGGGTCCTTTCGCCTGCCTCAAGAGCAGCCAGAACTCCCTCCTGTCTGATGGCTTTGGCAATGGTGTTGCTGAAGATCACAATGGCGTCCTTTCTCCAGACCTGGGCCTTGGTGTAGACTCCCTTTATGAGCGGGAGCGGATGTGTGGGGGCCGAGAGCAAAAGCAGCTGCAACCCCTGTCGAGGAAGCCCTCTGCACCCACCCCGACGCAGGCCTATGGGCAAAGTAACTATTCCACCCAGACTTGGGTCCGTCAGCAGCAGATGGTGACTGCTCACCAGTACAGCTTTGCCTCGGATGGGGAGGCCAGGCACGGCAGCCGCAGTGCAGTGGACAGTGCTGGCCTTGCCCAGCCCTCACCCCACATCCCAGTTACTCCCACCCGCGGAGCCAGCAGCAGAGTGGCTGTTCAGAGAGGCATCAGCAATGGGCCAAATCCCCCTGACGTACAGCAGCTCTGTCCTGGTAAAGCACTCCAGCCCAGGTTTCCAGATGACAGAGTCATGAATGGAGTAGTACATCAGGAGCTGAACCCTGGCCCCTCCCCAGGCTCTCCTACTCTGGATATCGACCAGTCCATTGAACAACTTAACAGGCTGATCTTGGAGCTGGACCCTACCTTTGAGCCCATCCCCACACACCTCAATGCCCTTGGCCTCTCAGCCAATGGCTCTATGTGTCCTGATGGTGTGGGAAGTGGGCTCCGGTGTGGTGGCAGGCTGGACCCTGTGGATGGCCCTGGCCGGAGCCCTGGCCGGCAAGGTGAGCTGATGGGTAATCGGTGTCAGGTAGGAAGTTATCCAGGTAGGAATTTGGATTTGCTGAAACTCACGATGGAGAGGCATTTTCTTGGGAGTTTCTGTTCTCAACGAGCTGTGGTCTAGAATCCGAGGGGTTACCTTCGCACTATCAGAGCTTGTTAGCAGAATTGAACGGTGGGAAGAAAGAGGTACAAAACTTGCCTATAAAATGGTTTGGGGCCGGGTTGGGGTCCCCTGAAGGGGAATATCAGTGTCTTATTTCACACACTTTGCCATGCCTGTTAGTGAGGGCAGCAGGTCATTTGAGAGCCCCAGATAGCCTGATCCACATTCCTCTGCCACCTGCTAGCAGTGTGCTGTATACACTCCCTGAGCCTCAGTTTCCACATCTGAAGAATCGGCTCAACGGCGCAACTTCTCTCAGTTCAGGAATGTTTAGGGAAGAGTGCCTGCCAGGTGTCCCTGTGAGTCAGAAGAACTGTTGGGCTCTCGAGTCATCCTTGTAAGAACAGAGGTCTGAGTAAGCAGTCAGGGTATGCAAATTGTCCCTATTTACAAATATATCATCCAAGCTCCTAAGACATCATGTAGGCTGTTCATGGGTGTTCATGTGTTAGAGAGAAGCTTGGTGGTTCTTGATGACTGAGGGAGACAGGTACGTGGGGCAGAGAGTGCGGAGTGTCCTCAGAGAAGCCCAGATGCTGCAGATCTGGGTTCCTGGATCCTGTGATCTAGAACCAAGGCCAGAGACATAAGCTCAGCAAGGGTGATGAGCCTCGGTTGTGAGGACCATCTGTCCTCTGCACCTTCTGAAGCTGGCGAGAGAGAACTGTGTGGGCCTTCCTCTGCCCTAGAACCAGGGGAACTGGACACCAGGGCAGAGGCTTCTTGGCAAGGCCAAGTTCTGTAGTAGTGGACAGTGTCCTCTGGCCAAGCCCGGGGGAGTGTTTCCTGCAGACTGCATCAGAGCGAGAAGGCCAGGTGTTCCTTGTGCGTGTCAACACGGGGTCAAGAGGGTTTGAGAGATACCTTTCTCATTGGATGAAAAGGCAGACAGCAAGCCAACGTGTACGGCATGGGCGGAACATCCTGAGACGGGGTCTTGGAGTTAACGGAAGGGACAAGGCTCGGGCTGGGATCGGCACAAGGTTATCCCAGAAGGACTGGCCAAGGTGAGGTGTCTGTGTGAGGGTGGTGAAGTGGCTGTAGGTGGTGGCAGATTAGATGGAGCAGCGGGTGTTGCTGGGAGCCAGGACCTGGAGGACAAGAAAGACAGTGCAAGAGAAGGCTGTCCTACCTCCTCCTTTTTCCCATGGGTGCTTTTCTGTTCTTCTCAGGGAGTCCATGAACATCCCCCTTAGCGTGTGTGCTAGTGATGTTAATGGTCGAAGTCCCTGTGTGGGCTGAATATTGCTTTAGGGTCCTGGCAGAATGGCCTAATAGTTCATTTTCCAAGGACCCTTGCCCCAGGGCCTTTCTTCATCCTGCTGTCATGTCTGTGGAGGTTACTAGGTGACGGACGACGAGGCTTGAGTTTGTACGGACCCTGTGGTATAGACCCATGGTCTCTGCCCTCTTTGGAAGGTTGCAGCCTAGCTGATGTCTGGCCCCCTTTTCAGGAAGGAACAAGATCTCGTAGCATGGGTCTTAGCCAGTGTCAGGATTGCATGGACTGCCAGCTAACTGGCATGCTGTGACTTTTGCTCATGCTGTGGAAAGGAAGGGCTGTCCTAGTGTCTGATGAGAGCTGAGAATACATTACCTGTCCTGTGCTGGGCTGCATCAAAAGACAAACAGCAGGATCGCTTAGTTGGTTGGAGTACTGGTAGGTATGTGCTCTCCCCAGTACAGTTCTGAGGCTGTTGTGGTGCTAGCATTAACCAGCCCTATGGCAGAAACAGTAGCAATGACTGAGGACCCAGGCCAGGTCAATTGAATTGAATACTTAAAGGAAATTCGGAGTTCTAAGGTTTCAGTGGAAACACTTAAGCAAAAACCTTATAACACTTTGCTTAATGAATGTTCTTGGAAGATTGTACTTGGGAAGAATAAATCAGAAGCCTTTCTTCCAGGAACAAAATCTCTGAGGTTTGGAAAACTTTGCAAGTGTTTTAACGGCGTGTGTGGGTGGACACAGGACCCAGGCTCTTTTCTAGTTGACTGAATACAGTCCTGAGGGATGATACCCCATCCCTGTAGGAAAGCAGGGATACAGCCAGGGACCGGAGAGCATCCCCTTGTGGCTTCCACCCTCACAGTGGCCTTCCTTAAACTACCGAAGAGATGGGTCACTTTACTAACTAGAGTTTTGTTTTAATCTTAGATCTCTTTAATTCCTTTTCCTGTAAAGGTCAGTATAATTATCAAATGAAACAACTTTTCTACTTAGACAGCAGTTTAGCAATTTGTTCAACAGGCATCCTGGGTCATTGTCAATCCTTTGGAGCCATAGTGGTTAATATATAAATGTGTGTGTGTACATGTATATATGTATATATGTGTGTGTGTGTGTGTGTGTGTGTATATATATATATATATATATATATATATATATATAGTGTGTGTGTGTGTGTAATGCAAAAACAACTTCTGCCAAGGTGTTTTTGAAATTCAGAATCCTGCTGCCAACGAGGCTCTGTCCCCAAGCAGCGGGCGTGAACACGGAGCTTAGCGTGGGGACAGAGCCGAGCTGGAGATACCCTTCTCGCACCCAGCTGTTCTTCCAAGATGAACTTCCTATGTTAAGTCAGCACCAAGCTCCCAAATCCTCTGAGGCTTACACTACACTTAATACAAGAAGCCTGGGTGTGGCGTACACAGCCGCGCAACCTGTCTTGGAGCTCAACGCAGGAAAACTTGTTTTGATAAAAATCCTATTAAGAAAAAATGCTTGTGTATTTGTCCACCTGGTTGAAGGAGGAGGCACTCTTTCCTCCCCGGCAGGTAGAGAAAATGCTAGGGCCCTGTTGATCTTAAATTCCATAATTTAATTAAAATAAATAATAATTTAAATAAATTTAAATTATTTAAATAAATAATTTAATTTTTAAAAAATTATTTTTAAAAATTTTCTACGTGTACAGGTACTTCGCCTGCGCCTATGTCTGTGCACCACTTGTGCGCCTGGTGCCTACGGAATCCAGAAGAGGGGCGTCAGGTGCTCTGGGACCCCCATGTGGGTGCTGAGACACAGACACAGGCCCCCTAGAAGAGTAGCCAGTGCTTTTAACCGCTGAGCCACCTCTCTAGCTCCTGATCGTAAGATTTAAGTTTCGGTGTGCATGTTCCCATCTCTGAGAGGAAAGATTGAGTGACGGGTGTTATAAAACAGAAATCCCCAGATGTTACAGAGATTCCGAATGGTACACGTGGCTAAGAAGCTGATTTTTGAGCCCCTGTAAGTTTTAGGGTCTTTTTGTTATATTCTCTCGGTTTAGTTGGGTGCAGAGGGGAATGAGGCTGTTGAGCTGCGTGGCCCAATAGGAAGGGCCCAGGGACACCGAAAGGTTTCATGATGTCCCCAGAACATCACTGTGCTTGCAACCCAGCCCCATTGTGGATGCAGAATTGCCTGACTTCAGCAGTTCTGAGTCCTGTCTGCGCACTGAGATTCTAGGCTGCAAAGTTCCCAGAAGTTCCCAGAATGCTCTATCTTTTCCATGAGCCCGCTCTGGCCCACCGTTTCTCTAGATTCCAATGCCAGCTGAGCTCTCAATTGATGCAGCTTCACTGTAGGATGTTGGAGCCTCGGCGTCCTCAAACCTGCAAAGTCTTCCACATTCCAGATCATGTCTTAAATGCAAAAAAGCTACCGTGTGAAGTAAGGAGAGGAGAGCAGCTCTGCCAGGGCTCCCCTGGGGGCCTGTATTCCTGCACAGCCGTGTGGCCTCATTCACACCAGTTCTGCAGGGAACGGTGGGCAGTACACTCCCTCCATGGGTCGGGTTATTTCTGAAAAGAAAGCGCGTTTGAAGGCTGAGTGCATCTGAGGACGTTTCTTTCCCAGTACAGTAGGAATAACGGCACTGCTGTGGCTGCAACCGAGGCTGGTTAGGATGATAGTGATGGTGGTGATGGCAGTGACAGAAAACGCTTACAGTTGTCCAGATCTCACGTGTCTCCCCAAAGTCCACATCATCAATGCTTGCTCCTAGAAGGTGCCCTTGACGTGTGGTAGAAACTGTAAATAGTGGGGCCTAGCAGGTCTTTAGTGGTTGGGAGTATGTCCTTGAGACTAGTGGGAACCCTGTCCTTTCTCTTTCTCCTCCCCCTTGCTCTCTGGCCGTGAGGAGTGGTTTGACATCGCCACACCCTTCTGCTATAATGGCTTCAGGACCAAAGCTGCAGGGCCAACTGATTGTGGATTGAAACCTCCAAAGTCCTGTGCCAAAATAGCTCTTTTTCATCCCGGAGCGGTTATCTCAGCTGTTTGGTGATAAATCGCGATGAGATTTTTGTTCCTCTGGACTTGCTTTTCTAGAAGGGTTTTGTTATTGTCGTTAGTTGGTTGGGAGATGTTGGTTTCGTGAGATCTGCTCAGTAGAAAGCCATGTCATTTGCTAGAAGAGGCCATTTTGTTTCTTCATTTCCCAGAAAATGTCAGATGGTGCTGATGACTGTGTGATGGTATTGGTGACAGTGGTGGCAGCAGGGATGGTGATTATAGTGATGGGTTCCATTGTGATGATGATGGTGGTGGTGGTAACGGTGATTGAGAAGATGGTGATGATATGGTGATGGTTGTGATAGGAATATAGAAATAATTCACTCTGAGTACCCTCTCTGTTCTAATGATTTCAGCCCACCAGGAAGTAAAAAGCCTCCCTCTTGTCCTCTCTGTGTCTCTTGGCCGTCCTTTTACTCCGCTACAGTCCTGCGCTTTTACCAGCCAGGCTTCTTCTTGATGTTTGCCGGGATGGGTAAAGCCTTACAGGTATTTGTGAACTGAGATCTTGTCAGAGAGCGATGCAGACACCTTTCTGTCTCCAGCTGCTCTGGTAGGTGGACACTGAGGTGAGGGGAGGTCGTGCAGGGGGTTTGTAAGGCAGCCCGACTCCACCCTAGGACCAGGGAGGCTGACCAGAGGTGAGGAGTCTTTCTGGTGCATGCACTGATGACTGCAGTGTCCTATCCCCTGTAAAACTGGGACGGGGCAGGCAGTTCCTTTGGGGAATTTTGCTTCCTCAAAGTGCCCCCTAACCAGTAACTCTGCGCCCTCACTCTGGCGTGATGCTCCCTGGCTGTACCTGATTCATTGGCAGGCCCTAGCCTCTGCTCTCCTGCTGCCCTACCCAACTTCAAGTGGCAGTGGCGTACTGGGGCTATCTGAGGAGGAGCCTGTCCTGTGCATAACAGGAAGCTGGCTGCCCATTCCACACCTTGGAGACTTGTTTCATGTTGTTAAAACATTTGATCCTTGTTCCATTAGTCTCAGTGGCCCTATGACAGGAACCTGACAGGCACTTCTTGCACATAGCACCACCCTGGCCTTCCTGACTGTGTTTTTAGAATTCCTTTGCTGTGGGAGGAGTGCATGAAGCTTCAGCTTGCAGCTTGTAGTACTCCCCTTGTGTGCTTTCATGGCAGGGACCAGAGATGTGGGAGAGGAGACCCTCATGCTGTTCACCTTTGCTAACACGTTTCAGTCACCATGGCCGCTAGCAAGTCAAGGAATCTGGGGAGCGTTCCACGAGACACTCACAACCAGGCCTGGCCAGTACAGGGGTAATAATGGCCAGACAGATGCCCCCAGAGGGTGTGGTATTTTGGGAGGCTCAGTACTAAACATCCAGTACCAAGCAGAGATATCAGGGAGGAATGCTGGATGCTGGGGGGGGGGGCAACCACTGCTCCAGTCTTGTGTTCCAGGAGCCCCAGAGGGTGAGCCATGGGTCCTTGGGCAGCTCAAGGCTTGTCTAAATGATCACTGTCCCATCAATGGTGAAGGTGGATGTGACAGGGAGCACTATGGGTAGGGCTTTGTTATAGGTTAGGAGTCACGGCCCAGAGTCACTTGAAGGGACTTGATGCACGGAAATGTCATGGGTGGCGTTTGCTTCCAGCTCTGCAGAGGAGTTTCAGATGAAAGAGAATTCTGCATTGGGGATGCATTTCCATGGTACAGCATTGCTTGACTTGATATATGAAAGGTCTTGGGATTTTTTTCCCTGCAGGGGGTGGGAGGGGCTACAGTTCTTCTAGGGCAGCTGTACGACTGCTGTACAGACAATACCATCATGAGGTTTCTGAACTTTTCCTATTCCTCCCAGAGAAGACTTAAACCCATTAGCGATCACTTCCCATCCACCCAACCTTAGCCCCCAGCATACTAACCTAGTAGATTAGCTGCTCTTGCTTCTGGTATAAATGCAATTGTTCACCGTGTGGTTCTTCTTGCCTGGTTTCTTTTATAGAGCACATTATGTTTAAAGTTCTGCAACTATTGACGATTCCTTCCTGTTTACAGCTAAATAATATTCCGTAGCTGATCTGTTCATCTATTAATGACACTAGGATTCTATCAGCATTTAATGGCTGTCGTGAATATTGGTGGCATGCACATGTGTGCACACATACCTGTCTGAATACCTATTGGCTTATTACCAGATGTAGATTTACTGGGTCACAGGGCCGTTCTTGCTGAGTTTGCTGGAGGAAACACCTCCAGCCTCATACATGGGCAGCTTGTCTCCAGAAGCTTTGCTTTCTAGGAAGGCCACCTCGAGGGAGAACTGCCTTTTGTGGTCTTCCATGTAATAGAGGCCAAATCCTCTCTCTCCATCAGGATGAAGAGGCTCTGACAGTTCTCAGGCTTGGTTGGATCAGCTGCCATTTCTGATTCTGCCACGTGGCCTTGTGTCATGATGTGAGCCTTGACTGAGGGATGTGATATGTTCTCTGTAGATGTAGTGGGGGACGTTACTTAAACATAAAAGAAGGAACCGTAACTGGGTCCTGGAACCCTACTGGCAAGTGGAATGTCCCAGATGCGAGTCATGGGTGAGGTGACCAGAGATCCCGTTTGGAGCTTGGAGCTTTTCAAATGCAGAGGTCACTCAGCAGTGTGGAGATGCTCTTCCCAGGTGTGGGGGTATGCTCACTCCCTTCCAGATACGCCTTCCCCAGAGCAAGCACTTCGGATTCCCAGGGGAGCATATTTTCAGTTCCGTCCCTGCCTCTGTCGAAGCTCTGCAGAAGTCTCTTTCCCCGTTAGGACCAGGTTGGGAACAGAGACGGGAAGGAAGGGGGTGACCCTGTGTGTACACAGAGGGCTTTTTCTGCCTCCTCACTGATGTCACTCAGAGTGATGTCACTCAGCACGTGGGCTCCCAGCGTCCTACCCACTTTCTTTATGGGAAATGCATGCCACCTGCTCTGGAGGAACAAGTCCACTGGGTGACCCAGGCCTACTGAGCATGTCTTGGCTCAGCTCGCTGGAAGAGAACACGTTAGTCCATTCCAGGGTACAGTCGGGCCGATCTGTCTGTCACCCCACACCTTTCTCTATTCACTCTCTCTAGAGGTCCTGCCTGTTTTTCTTGAGTGAGCTGAACTCAGGAGGCCCCTACCTCAGCACAAAATGGCCTTCGCCGCATTTGTCTTCGCTCTCGGGAATGTGAGGAAGTTTCCAAAACCACCCACATGCCATGGAGTGCCAGCCTTGCGTCTTTTTTACATGCTGCTTCCTCTAGGGTCCCAAGTCAAAAATAAAGACTGTGTTGCAGAGTGGGTCATGCTCTCAGACCCGTTCCCTTTCATTTTCATTAGTTATGTGTTCCTGTGTGTATGTGAGATGCTCAGTGCCTTCTGAGATGTACTATTGGGATGCTCAGACTGGTCAAGCCAGTTAGCATGTCCATCCCACTGCATGCGTGCAGAGTTCTGGTAAGAGCCCCAAGTCCCCCTGGGCAGGGCGTACTATTTCCCAACTCCATATATGCTTCAGACTATAACCACACGGGGGCTTTTGGGATTCGGGTGCTGAGGATGAATGTGCGTGTTTCCGTCTGCAAAGGGTGGCTGATTGGCCTGGTAGGGGCTTGAATGTGGGAAGAACTTTATGCTCACTGACTGACTCCTGGGTCCGCATGTGCTGCGCCTGCAAGTGGAAAGCTTTGTCAGCCATGCCATGGCTCCAAGGGAAGAGTTGATGGAGAGGAGGAAGGATGAGGTGCTCAGTGGAGAATCGTAATGACATTCTCCTGGAAAACCATGGGTTTGTAACTGTGGTTGTGCATCTGGTCACTCAGAGAGTTGACTCATGGCTCTTTGAGGCTGGGATGTTGCCCCAGGTTGCTTCTAACGGGGCCAGAGTTTGGGACCGTGCTCTAGAGGGCAGCCAGGTATCACTGCATAAGCTGCCTCCCAGAGGACTGGCAGGTTTATTTTAGCAGCAGAGTGGGCCATAGGTCTTACCAAGGAGAGGATTCTGCTCTGAAGAGCCAATATGGGTGTCATGGTGTCTCCTGCTCGGTACTCTTCTCTCTCATTCCAGGTGATACCAAGAAACTTCTGGTTGACTCATAGCACTGCTGACGGACACAAAAAACAGACCAGTGAGGAAGGGTTTGGTACCATTCTCATGATTAGGGGTTTGGTGCATTGAAAAACTGCAGAACTGCCAAGGAACACTGTGGGAGATTTATTCTAAAATGTAGTTTTCCAGCTAAATCATCTAAACCCCACCCCAAATGCACGCTGGGAGCTTCCCAGTAACAATGTCACCTCTTCTGGGCTATCCTGGACTCAGTCCTGCATGCTAACACAGTGCCTGACAATCTTGGCCTGAATTCAGTTCTTGTGGGCCCTGTTCTTTGAAACCCTTCCCACAAGGCCTCCAGTGTCTCTAGATGAAGGGCTTGAGGGGGTTCCCTGTCATGATTTCCACACTATCATGGTGACCTTGGTGGGGGTACCCCCTAGCTTGGCTGTCTTTGCGCTGCTCCCACACTGCCCACACAGCTGCCTGGCCTTGGAGTGCTACAGGGCTCTGTCCCCATCTGTGTTCTCGGTTGTTTAGCATCAGCTTCCCAGTCTCTCTCTGAGGTTCCGTACCCTCCAAAGGCCCATGGTAATCTCAGCTCCTGCTTTGTCTGAGAAGGTCTATGGTGGTCATGGGCAGTGCTCAGAGGGTGTGTCCACCTACCAGTTTGTGGACTTGGGGAGTATTGTAAAGGGGAAATAGGGACTCAGGTCTTAAGCTGTAGCCTTTGGGTCAGGTGGAAGGATGACCCTTGCAAAGACAGATGACTGCTAGGAGCACTGGTAACAGTTGATGGGCTGTGGGGCATCCAGTCATGCTGCTAAGCAAAGCCCATGGTTTTTCTGCTTGTCCCTCCCTCCATGGGGAGCCTGGCTGCATGGAGGGTTCCTGGAACAAGGCTCATCGGCATAATCGTAGGACTCCATACTCTGTGCTCACGTGGGCCTTAAATGTCCTGCTGCATTCTGAGCTCCCTGAGCTTTTGTAAGCGCCAGGGCCCAGTTCAGGTTTCCTCTTTAGTGGCAGGGAACGTGCTAGAACAGGTGTAGCTCCCTACCACACCTGTGCCCCAGCAGGCACAGGTGGGAAGGGAGCCAGCTGGACCCCAGCGGGCACAGGTGGGAAGGGAGCGAGCTGGACCCCAGCAGGTACAGGTGGGTCTGCCACAGTTACGGGAGAGGCCCTGTGCCTGCAGTGGTTCCTTTGAGCTTCGTTTGGTCCCTGTTCCCTCCTTTGGGTGGTCTCAGAACCCCGAAGGGGTTGGTGTGAGTGGGAAGCTGCCTAGAACCCCCGAGAAGGCTCCTTCAAGCCAGGACAGCTTCAGTAGTGACCCTAGAGTATCCACCAGCACACCCTACTCCCACGAAGTCCTTTTGTTTTAATTGTGTTTTCCCGCCTTTTCTGTTTTCCTCTGGATCTGACTTCTCACATGAAGATGAGAAATACTGCCGTGGTCACTTGTATGGCATGAATTATACGCACTGTTCAGAGACTAGGGTTTCCCTACTTCCTCCTTGATCATTAAGTATTTTGCTATTCAGATCGCCCAAGCTCACCAAGTCAGCTTTACACTGGCAAGCGCAGGTCAACTTGGGGCCCATATAACATAAACCCCTGTTTGCCATCTCTGATTCCGCAGATGTGGAGCAGCCGCTGCAGAGGGAAACACGAGGCTCTGATGCAGCTCAGGACCCCCATCCCCAGCCCTGGAGCCCTGCTAGGAGCTTGCAGATAGATAGCCCCAGGGACACACCCTGAGCAGGGGGAGGGAAAAGGGTGGTAAATAGCAGAGGCTGTGACAGCAGGTGAACTTAGGGTAGTGAAGAGTGTAACCAAGCAAGCATCAAGGATTTATTCCCCTGCAGATGCTCACACGGTGAGCCTAGAGTGGAAAAATAAACAAACAGGTCATGTGACTTCCTCACAGTATGGCACTGTTCCCAGGGAAGGGAGGGTTGGGAGCCACAGGCTCTCTAAGGGAGGCCTGAGAGGTCAGCGGTCAGCATGGGATGCCGACCAGGTTCCTCCTGTCTCTGACCCACTCACAGACACCCAGTCCTCATCATCAGCGCTGAGATCTAGGCATGGTCACAGAGATCAGCACCAGGTCTGAGCAGGCCGCTACCTCCATGTTGATCTCAGTCAGGCAGCTGAGCCCCAGGAGGGCAGCAGCACAGAGACACTGTGCTTACTGTCTGTCTTTCTAAAGGAAGGTGACCAGCTTGGCAGGCTCCAGAGATAGTGTCCCTGTGGCAGCCAGCCTCCTTCCAGATCTCAGGATCACCAGGGTGCGAGCAGAAATGTCTGCTTGCTACCTCGGTGTCTTTCTTTCCTACCTAGGGACAGTGGCTAAGAGGCTCTGCTGTGGTGAGAGGCGTCAGGTTGACGTGGAGGTGGTGTCTGTGGTTTTCTTCGGGCAGTCCCTAGCCCCTCCTTTCTTCTGAGGCTCTGGTGTCTGTGTCTGAGGCTCAGGACCTTGGCGTAATTCACAGTCATAGGGTCATTGTAGATGTTAGGGACAGGGTGTCAGCACAAGAAACGTGATAGGCAAGGACTCTACCCTTTAAGAAGGGGAGGTTGGGCCACACAGGGTTCCATAGCTCCTGGAAGTGAGGGTGTTGGAGGTTCCTCTTCCTGGAAGAAGCTCATTTCTAGGAATGCCAGCACCCTCCTTCCTGATAGTCATCCTCACACGGGGAGGCCTGCGGAAGTGGGTGGGGATGCTGTAGCTCTCCTTCAGTAATGAGAGTGCAGAACCTGACCTACGTCTGCCATGCGTGGGCAGGCAGAGGCTGCGTCAGTACTGGACGCGTGACTGAGGTGTAAGAGAGCATACATGTGGAATATGCTGGGGTGACCATGGAGGACAACTGGGCAGAGGAAGTGTGACTGAGTACCGGGTACTATGTTAGTGAGAGACTGGGTGTGTCCGCACGCACCGGTGTAAAAGACTCAAGACGTCTGAGGGGGAGCGCTGTGTCTGTGACAGTGAGTAGGAAAGCATAACATGGACCTGTGCATGACAGGCGAGGAACTGAGGAAAGCCAACAAGTGTGTAAGAGAGTGTGCCCGTCCCTGTGGATGCTCCTTGGTCCACTGTATTCTTGGGTCTGGTTCAGCGCCCTGACCCTTGGGCTTCCCTCTTCCTCTTTCACACACCCCCACCCCTGTGCTGCCAGTGGGGTCTCTGTCCTAGATGCTATTGGAGCTTAGTGGAGAGAAAGCTGATGCAGTGTCCTGGCTCTGGATGTCGCCTCAGGCCTAGGCTTAAGCTCTGCGCTCTCTCTCTCTCTCTCTCTCTCTCTCTCTCTCTCTCTCTCTCTCTCTCTCTCTCTCTCTCTTTCTCGGCCTTGGACTTGTTGTGGCATCTAACGTCCGAGTTACCTTGCATGAAGGATAGGAAGAGCAGGTCTTTCATTGGAGCGGTTAGATCTACCTACCGTCTCTGGATACTTAAAGAAGTTTAGAGACTCATGGAGTGGGGCACCTGGTGGGGGACGTCATCTCAGAATGGTGGGGAAGGCCACATCCACTTGAGTCCCTGTGTGGGCAAAAGTGAGTACAATCTAGAACCAGAGTCTCACAGAGAACCAACACAGGTCATGCAGAACACTGCAGAGAGGGGAGAGAGAGAGAGAGAGAAAGGAAGCAGAAGGTTTGTTACTCCCAAAGGGAATCCAGAACTTAACTTTAGAAAGTAAAAATGTTGCTAGTGAAAACTTTAAAAGATACAAAGGAAACAGAACTTTGCTTAGAGATAGTGTCCTCTGAAAATGTCAGAGAGGTTACACCCATGAAGTCTTTCCAGCATGGTTACTTAAATATGTCCCGACTAGACAGTAGACAATGCCAATGGATGCCAATGGACACGTTAACATGGATGGGCAAGGCTCAGGAGGCCTCAACCCTACACAGAGAACTGCAGGCAACTGAGGGCGGCTGAAAGAAGGAGAAATAGTCACCGGGGAAGAGCATGCCAAATGGTTATCAGATAACAAATGGTCAGCCCTGAAAATGTATCAATGCCAGTTAGCATACAGATCAAACAGGTTTTATGTATTTAAGAATATATGTATATACACATAGACTGTATGTGTATGTGTATGTATCAGCAATTAAAGGAAAAAGGGCCATGGATTTGAATGAGAAAGAGGGGATGGTATAATTATGTTACAGTTTTTAAAAAGATAAAGTTAAGAAGAAGAACTGTAGTTTGAAAGCTTAAAAGAAATGGAAACATCCATAGAAAATATGAGCCCCTGTCTGGAATTCCACATCCCAGAGATTGGCTTTTGAATATTTTGGTACCATTTTCTTCTTTCTGTGGTGTCCTAAAGCATTTGCCATTGCACCGCTGACACTGATGCATGGCTGTTTACCGATTTGCTCTGTAATGTAAACTCCAAGCCCCAAAACTGTTCTGCTGCTTACACTGTGATCAAGGGATTATGGGCCTTTAATTTGGAAAGGGCCAGCTTGGTCAGCACTCACTGTGGGTACACCGTACTCTTTCTGCTCTGACTTCTTTGTCATTGGCTCTTACTAAGACTGCTGCTGTCCTCTAAGGATTTTTCCCTCACTAGACCTTGGTATAGTCCAGCTATGTCAGACCTCCATTCCCAGGACCACGAAGCCTGTCTTCCTGAGAATGAATCTTGGTGCCCTTGTGTGAACCATCAAAGCTCACCAAGGCTTGTAGGGATTCTGTGTTTTTAGCTTAAGCCTAGACTGCCAGCAAATCCTAGTCTGTTATGAAAGACTGCCTTGTGACTTGAGAGGTTATCACCTTTGAAGGCTGCTGCAGGTTTCCCCCTATTGCCCAATTTTAAGAATTCCCTGGAAGAAAGTTTAAAAAGCTAACAAGCTAGCCAAGACAAATTTTACTCCCCAAACAAAATGATCGGCTTTGGCTAAGAGCAGGGACCAGGAGCCTCTGGGTCAGGAGTAAAATGCCTGTGGAGTTTTTGGCATTGAGGTATTAAATGTTCGTTCTTAGTATCTGGTTTGAGGTTCCCCCCTCCCCATGAAGATTCAGTTTGTCATGGCAGATCCACATGCCTGGCTCACTGCAGGTGCTAACCTTCTCCTAACAGGCCTGGGGCTGGATCTTAGCTGGATCTGTCTGAACTTAGCTTAGCCATAGTCTCTTGTCCCAGCACTGAGGGCTGAGTTCTGGCACCTGGCTTTGCCTTTTCTGGATGGAGGGCTCTGGCTTGTCTCTGAGCATCCCATAGCCTGCCGATAGCGTTCTCCTGTCTATCTGGAGAGGCTGACTAATGACGTTGTCTGTGGATAGTTTCAGATGGGTTTTATCAGTGCTCTCTACACTCCGCTGTAAGCTTCATACCCATTTGTTTTCTCTTCACTGGTTCCTCAGGTGATGACCCCGTCGGGGGACGGCTTCGGAAACTGAGCATCGGGCAGTATGACAATGATGCCGGGAGCCAGGTGACCTTCTCTAAGTGTGGATGGGGAAAGGCTGGGGCGGACTCAGCCCCAAGCTTGGGATCCTTTTCCTCTCCTGCAGACATCAAAGAGGTATGTGCTGGTCCTGTGCCCATCTTCTCTCAACTCCACTTGTTTTCCTCTCCTTGTGCTTAGGGGAAATGGCTGTGCTATGCCCTTGCACAAGGTCACCAGTCACTGTAACCTCTTTGTCCATGACTGACTTCTTTGTCTGATAGAAATGGTTCTTAAGTGACAGACAGGGGTTCTGATTGGAAGCACAGGTCAGTAGGCCTGTGTGGGGGCCACACAATCCCCGGATATGGCTATACAGGGGGTACATCGTCTAGGCTATTGAAGCCTCAAGCTCTTACCTGCAGAATGGGGGCGGAATACATATAGGTGGGATGGGAGGGTTCGGAAGCATGGGCCTGACCCTCGCAGGGCTCTGCTGATGGACAGCACAGCCAGCAGCCATTGCTGACTTCTCTTCTGCCACACGGGGTGCCAGATCCTCCATGTAAATGTTGACCCTGAGGAGATCCTCAGACAAGACTCTCCTGGGTACTTAAGGCTTCTCATCAGAATTCAACAGGCCACCCTCCCCAGATAATTAACCCTAATTATGTACCTGATTCTCAAGTTGAATCAGTGCCTTTAGAATAGGCAGAAAGAAAAGACAGCGTATGGTCTTCGCTCTTACAAACATCTGTTGTTGATAGCTGGAATGGCTCTCCCCAAGTCTGCTCCGTGTTGCATGACTTCCTGTGTGTTTCCACTGCCCTGTGACAGTGATGTAGCATGTCCTTGGTGACGCTTTAGTGCTCAGTGGTGGGACGCCACTTGCATCCCTTGCATCGTTTCCGTCACCGTTGTCTCCACGCTGCTCCCCTGTATTAAGATGATGGTTCCGCCTCTCCGTCTCCAGCTTTGACGATAGTTGAGCTTCTTCCTCCATAGAATAGTAGCGATGCCAGTTTCATCCTTCCCGATCCACTCTCAGACGTGGGCTCTGTCAGCAGACCATCTCGAGGGGCCGGATCTGTGTGGAAGGGACCTTTCTGTGAGCCCTCATTTTTCTGTTCTCCCTCTATGCTGATTTCAGACGGTGATCACCGCCTATCCCCCTGACCTCGATGTGATCGACGGCAGGATTCCAAACAGCAAGGAGTCACCTATATGTCTGACCCCAGCATTCCCTGTGTCTCCAGAAACACCATATGGTAAGAAAGGAGAAAAAGTATCTGGGTGTTACTCGGTACTTGAAGGCGGTGGGGAGTAACGCATCCCTTGTTGTACTGTTTTGTCCAGTGAAAACTTCGCCACGATACCCTCCGTTCAGCCCACCTGAGCCCCAGCTGAGCATCCCAGCCAGTTTACACAAAGGGCGAGGTAAGGCTCCTTAGGTATAGCAGCTGCGAGACCATTTGCACTCTGATTGACGCAGAAAGATTTCCGTTTGGGTCACATCTCAAAATCCTTAGGCAAGGACATGTCTCTTTAGAGCCTGGAATGTGTCTATAAATGCCTTGGTTAGGAGTTGCATTAAGACACCGATAGGACTCCCAGCATTCTTAGGAATCAAGTTTGATACTCACATATGAGGCAATTTTAGGCTCAGTTCAGTAGGACCAGCTGTCAGCTTGGGATGGGTGCTTAGTTAGCATCCTGGTCAATTCCCCATTCAGCAAGGGGTTTGAAGGAGAAATGCTATCTACTTCACTACGTAAATGGGTTCCAGCGAAGAGTGGGGTAGCTGCGTGCATCCCACAACATGGTCATCTTTGTGTGCTGCCCTGTGTGACCCAGCTCCTAGCCTAGGCACACCTTGATTTCCTATCCCTAAGTACTAAGGGTCCAGTGAGTTTCTCATGTTTCTTCCAGGTAGAAATTGCTCATGTTTCTTGGAATCTCGGGATGGGTTGGAGAGAAGCCCCACATATATTCTTTTGGATCATTTAAATTTGAAAATGCAGGCAGTCTCAGTGTCCTTGAGTTCTAACGCCGGACATGTCTGGCCATCATCCACAGGCTTGACAGTCCACCGGGGTCTAAAGAAATATTGTAACCTGTAGTTCTTCCTTAGTGCTAGGCTACTCTTGTCCTTGAGGAAGGACCCAAGCATCTTGGTCTTCAAGCTACATTTTGGTCAGCAGGATATGGCTCAGTCATTTTTAAAATTGACTTATGTAACACAAGCCCTAGGTTTGAACTCTTAAGTTTGCTCCTAGATAGCTTCTTTAGATTTTTTTTTTTTTTTTTCAGGGCTGGGGACCGAACCCAGGACCTTGCGCTTCCTAGGCAAGCGCTCTACCACTGAGCCAAATCCCCAACCCCCCTAGATAGCTTCTTAAACTTTTTTCTTTAATTTATTTTTTAACTCAGTTTACATCTGGATCACAGCCCCCTCCCTCCTCCCCTCCCAGTCCCACTCCCACAGATCTCTCCCTCCATTGCCCTCTCCTTTTCTCCTCAGAGAAGGGGAGTCCCCCTTGGGTCCCACTCCACCCTGGGGCATCTAGTCCCAGCGGGTCTGACACATCCTCTCCCACTGAGGTACAACCAGGGAGTCAAAGCAAGGGGGGATGTCAGGGATCCTATGTCAGGGAATGGAGACCAAGACAGCCGTTCTTCCACATGTTCCAGGAACCACATGAACGCCAAGCTGCCCATTTGCTACAAATGTATAGGGCATCTAGGTTCAGCTCCTGCGTGCTCCCTGATTGTGGTCCAGGTTCTGTGTCCCCCCAAGGTCCCAGGATAGTTGACTCTGTGGGTCTTGTGGTGGCCTTGACCATTCTGACTTGGTCTAGCTTCTCAAACTTAAACAAGCAGAATGTCCCCTTGTCTTGTTCATCATTGAAGATGTCGGCTGTCTTCTGTGTCTGTTTCCAGGCTTTAAGTGGAACACAAAGTCTGAGTACAGGTCTTCTCTATCAGGGTCTGCTCTGGTAGAGCCATGGATGCTCTCTGCCCTCAATGGAGCGAGAGGCTTGGTGATTAGCGGTGGCCACCGCAGCCACAAAGTGCTCGTTTGATGAATGGCGTAGTGACTTGCCACTGAGGCTGGGTTTTTCTCAGCACGGTGCAGAGTGGACTAGGAGGGTCCGAGTGGGTGGAAAATTACTGAAGGAGACTCAGGTGTGGGGCTCTTGCTGAAGTAGTCTAACTGGATTCCTGCTTAAGGAAGATGAAGACCTGGAGCTTAGACATTAAAGCTGAGAGATAAGAGGGTTTAATCAGATAGCCAGTGAGTGTGGTTGAATATCAGAAGTGGGATCATTAAGCAGAAGTATTGCTAAAGACAAGAATGGATGGCTCTGAAGGCAGCCCTCCCCTATGCTCAGGGCTCACATAGTCCCGAGTCTCTCAGGTCCTCGAACACTTAGTTTAAGCACACAGTTCCTGAGTCAGATCTCCCTAGAGCCAGCTCCATGCCATAAGCACTCTGTACCCAGCCAACCCAGAAACAAGCCAGCCTCCAGCAGACAGTTAAACAGTACACAGAAAGCAAGCCACAGCATCCTTGGGGGCTGCTAGTCATCGAAGAAATCAGAGAAGCCAATTGAGAGGAGCTAGAGAGGTGGGTCACAGCTTAAGAGAACTGAGTGCGGGGTTGGGGATTTAGCTCAGTGGTAGAACGCTTGCCTAGGAAGCGCAAGGCCCTGGGTTCGGTCCCCAGCTCCGGGGGGGGGGGGGAGAACTGAGTGCTTCTTGAAGAAGACTATGTTCGTTTCCCAGAACCCACGTGGTGGTTCACAAACACTAATGACCACAGTTCCAGGAAAAATGATCCCTTCTTCTGAGCTCTGTGGGCTCCTGTGCACGTGTGCATGCATGCACACATACACATACACACATACGCAGAGAGAGAGAGAGAGAGAGAGAGAGAGAGTAATAATAAAGATAATACATAGCTAAATATAAGTCTTAAGCAATAAAATAGCAAATGTGCCTGTATTAATCCTTTCATTAATCCTAACTTGAAAAAACATTCAAGATAAGTAGTTACAAATATTTTTAACAGAAAGTATCTCTCTCATTTATTAATTTGGGCCAATGAAAGGGAATATTCAAAAGCCACAGTTTTCTCTCTCTTTCTCTCTCCCTCTCCCTCTCTCTTTCTTTTATTATCTCTCAGGGAATGAAAATGTTTGTGGTATTTCAGTGACCTTTGTTAGGTTAGGTCATAGGTAAGCATTATTTAATGTTTTTTATAAACATTCAAACCTTGTATGCTTAATATTTCTCTTCCCTGGGCTGACGTTTATTACTGCTTTGCTGTCATTAAAAAGGCAATTTCATAGTAAGAGAATATTTTGATGCATCACTACTCTGTGACCTGTGTGTGATGTGTGGAGTTAGTAAGAGCAGCATGAAAAGCCGGGTACCTGGGACAAAAGGGGAAGAACAGGGAAACTGAGGAGGACGTAGATGGTATTGACTGAAAGCACGTGGATCCAGGGAAATTCCTTACAACAACAGTCAAAAGCATAAGACCATCATTTCAATTTGTACAAAATCTGCTTTAAAGACTCTGCTTAATTCATCCGATAAATCTTGTTTTTAACCTTTGTAAACAAAAATAATTATCAACGGCAAACAAGAAAAGTTTTTTAAAATGTATTTTTAATACACTTTTAGAAATTCTGGGAAGGGGTCACCTGAACCTCAAAATAGAGCAAATGTTTATGATTTGAGACATATATAATCCACATTTGGGGGGGTTGGTGGTTTTTCTTGCTTTTTGATCTGATGTTTTATTTTATTGATTTATATTTTTCTCCATTCATTCATTCATTCATTCATTCATTCATTCATTTTAACATCCTGATCGCTGTCCTCAAAGAGTTCCTCCTCCCTCCCTTTCTTTTCTGAGAGGGTGGGGCTTCCTGGGTATCACAAATAATTTTTCAACATTAGTAAAATACTGAACAAGTGGGATGAATAAGTACACACTCCTTCTCACATGCACACGTACTTAATGACTTAACCGGTTTAATTTTCTAACCTTGCAAATAAAGCCAAATAATGCAATAGGTGTGGTGTGTGTGTGTGTGTGTGTGTGTGTGTGTGTGTGTGTGGGTGTGGGGGTGTGTGGTGTGTGTGTGTGTGTGTGTGTGTGTGTGTGTGTGGGGTGGGGGGTGTGTGTGTGTGTGTGTGTGTGTGTGTGTGTGTGTGGGGGGGTGTGTGTGGGTGGTGTTTGTTCTGGGTGTGTGTGGTGTGTGTGTGTGTGTGGTGTGGGTGTGGTGTGTGTGTGTGTGTGGGTGGGGTGTTTGTGGTGTGTGTGTGTGTGGGGTGTGGTGTGTGGTGTGGGGTGTGGGTGGGGGGTGTGTGTCTGTGTGTGTGGTGTGTGGGGTGTGGGTGTGTGTGTGTGTGTGTGTGTGTGTCTTACTGATGACTGAATACAGGATGTCACTCATACTACTCAAGTGTTCCACCACTAAAGTATGAACAATTTCAAAATCCAAATAATTTGAATTTTCTGTTCAAATCATACTTTATGTTTAAAATAAAAAAAAATATATTCTGGCTTTTCTTCTTTAAATAGACATTTCTGGTCTAGAGCAATAAGCCATTTGTCAGTGTTTTGTAAGTATTACTAAGAACATTATTATAAGATAATGTAATATAATATAACATAGGTATACACCAGTGAAACAAGGTATGATTCTGTTAGAAAAGTCTATTGTCATGTGAGACATTTAAGTTGGTATCCAAAGACATCGGAATAAAGAGAAGTAAGTAAATAAGATATAAACAAAATTTCTATCTCAAAATGTGCCTAGGTAAGGCAGAGTATCAAACTGAGCCCAGAGCGTCGACGTGTGTCATTTAGCCGTTGACTTCATCTCCCGTAAAATTCAGCCATTATTAGTCCCCTCGGTACAGTCTCTACCAATCCTGACTATTTTTAAAAAAAAGTTTCTTAAAAGAAAAAGTTTTGAAAGTTCCTTTCAATTTGCATTCAAAGTACAGAAAGGAATCCTTCATAAAACAATTACCTATGAACGAGTCGCCATTTCATTTTCAATTAAAATACAGGCGTGTATCTTGTGTTTCTAAAGAGGAATTAAAGAACCATTTGTGCAGCCACCTACAGAAGTGCTTTGCACTGAAATACACCTAAAGGAAAGAGAATTGTAGAAGTTATAAAGTGAGATATTTTTCTTTTCCATCATTTCTGCCATCAGCAATAGCTTAGGGAGAAAGCCTTTAACTCACATTAAAAATATCAAGGGTTCTATTAGATGACTTTAAGTGTAATGAAACCTCAAGGCTGAATTATACCATTGCCTACTTTATCATTCCGACGATTACTCCCCCAATTCATGACATCAATACCCAATGTAAGAAGATGCCAGTAATCGGTGATCAACTGTGACAGGTGGATAACCTTACCCTTTCCAATCCTCGAAACATAGATAGCGTACTGAGAAAAACTAGTGAAATACAGTGCTACCTTAAGTCTAACTTGCCTGTTTAGAAGGGTAGCTAACTCTGCATTACAGATTTTTATTCTACTGTGTTAGGAGGAACAGTTTTCCTGGAATGGTCATTTAAGAATGTTTTATGTCACTGAAAAGTAATTGATTTAACCACTTGTCAAACAACCTCATAAAATTCTCAGAGATAAGACTTCATAAAACTTGGCCAGCACTAAGGGATAACAAAAAAAATCATCTTAATAAAATTCCAAGATGGGCATTACATTTCTCAATGAAGTAGTTTCCCGTTCCGTCTTTGGTGAACATGGAAGACTAGGTAGCTGAGAAAGGTATCGTCGGATAGCACCTGTCCTACCACATACAGTTCCCGTGAGCACTTACACGAAGAGCAGAGGAAGGTCCATGTCACAGATAGTGGAAGACAGGTGACTGTAACTGTTGTCAACAGCACGGAGAGTCTTAGCCTAGCTTCTGCTTCTTACAGACTACTGTGGCCCAGGACGTTTATAATGAATAGAAATTTGGCTCTCAGTTCAGGAGACTGGGAAGGCTAAGATTAGGGGTCTGGGAGAAATGTCTTCATGGATATCTCCTGCTGTCATGTCCAGGATAAGGAACCTATGCCTGAGATCTCTCTCTCTCTCTCTCTCTCTCTCTCTCTCTCTCTCTCTCTCTCTCTCTCTCTCAGTAAAGTTTGTCCTGAATCCTCAATACTTTTTTTTTTTTAAAGATTTATGTATTATATATAAGTACACTGTAGCTGTCTTCAGACACACCAGAAGAGGGCATCAGATATCATTACAGACGGTTGTGAGCTACCATGTGGTTGCTGGGATTTGAACCCAGGACCTCTGGATGAGTGGTCAGTGCTCCTAACCACTGAGCCATCTCCCCAGCTCGCTTTCATGAGGAGAGTCCATCTGCCTTGGCCTTTACTTCTGAGATCCCCTGACACTGGTATTGGTCTTCTGACACATGGTTCATAGGTAGGGGCCATATTCATAGTGGAGCAGAACATGACGTGTGGGGAAAGAGAAGCTCCTTGGGCCTCTCTCGGCCAAGGAAGTTTGCTCTCCTCATCCAGGGCCCTTTTGGCTTTCATAGAAGGATCCACTCCAGGCAAGTGCAGATCTATTTCAGGACTGACACACAAAGAAGGGTGCTGCTGACTTCTCCAAGGAGCTTGGGATAACATGAAGGCTGGTGGACGGGCACAGGAGACAGCAGAGCAGCTGTAGAAGCCAGGGCCAGCATCTGAGCAAGTGTCCCGGGGCCTGTGAGCATCCTTGCCTGTCTGATATGAGACCTTGAACTTTGTGGGGTGCAGCTGTCTGTTGTACACTGTCATTCTGGCCAAATCGTACCCCAGGAGCAAAAGTGATCGTAATGGAACCCATAAATGTCTTAGGATTCCAGATGTCTTTTAAAAAAGAAATGCCTTTATAGAGAATCCAAGGAAACATTGCTTAATCTCACTGTTTATATAGGTAAGAGAAAAAATTACAAAGCATAAGATACAAAACATTCTGCCATTTCTTAGATGGCTTGGCGTTGGTATTTCCAAAATACAATAAAAACCCACGGTGAAGTGTTTCATGAAAAAAGCCATGTTCCTGACATAACTTACCTTTGAAACTGTTCTAAAATATCCGTTTTATTTTAATTTGGCAAAATTCATATAGCACAGCCACTTTAAAGTGAAAGTTCAGTCGCTTATTACATTTACAATGTCTTACACCATTATCCCTCTGTGGTTCCAGAACATTCTTGTCACATAACAGATTTTTCTTTTTTTTTTTTTACAACTGTTGTTTAGAGAACATTTAAGGACTTTGGGCCTCCTTAATGGCTAACGCCTGTTTCCCTCAAGGGAATGCTTCTGCAATGTTGCAGTTTCTATCTAGAGTTCAGCATAGTGATGTGGGGGCTGGTGTCTCTACTGCGAGTACAAGGCTTTGTGAGGGGTTGGGGGTTGGCCCATTCATTAGTTTCCTGGGTTCATAGGGCATAGGAACAGATCACACTCTTGTGGTCTCCCCTGCCACTGCACACAGTGGTGCCCAGGACTCCATCACAGTTCAGAAGAGGGGATTTGAGTTTGGCAAGATTCAGAGGGCAGGAATGGGTGGTGTTTGTGGAGGGGGAAGAAAAGCAGGGTCCGGGAGTATTTGGGAAGGGGGGCAGAAAGGCAGAGAGAAGGCTAGGGACTCTTAACTGGTCTTACTTGGAAGTAGTGTTTTATTTTTGCTTAGAAAAGTGGTTGGACTAGAGAGATGGCTTAGTAGTTAGGAACACTAGCTGCTCGTCTAGATAACCCAGCACCCTCAACTGTCTGCAGCTCCAGTTCCTGGGATCATACTCCTGTGGTCTCCACTGCCACTACGCACAGTGGTGCACAGGCGTACATGCAGGCAACACATACATGCACACGCACACACACACATACACACACACACACACACACACACACGCACATGCACTGAAAGTAAAGGAAAAATTGGGGAGAGTTTGGATCGAGGAAAGGGAAGGAAAGGGAAGAGGGGACTGAAGTAATAATTATGCTATAACCCCAAAGATAAACAACAAAAAAATATATATATAATTTTCAAAGTTAGCATCACGGGGAGCTTGACATGTTATAAAATGTCCCAGCCAGCCTTCCCTTTTATACCCAGCTAATCTCTGCCTGAGTTTTTGTGAATTTGTCGTGAGAATTTTCACAGAGCAGAAAGAAGCACACGCTCTAGGTAAATGCAGGTGAGGTTTATGGCAGACGTTGGTGGCTTTGAATCTACTGAACTTAAAAAAGCAAACGCACCGATCTATGTATTTATAACTAGGTGCACATAGCCTATGAGCGTCTGGTTATAGGACGAGTGTACTTTCTGTACAAATGCCTGAGATCCACTCAGCATTCCAGTTTATGCCAAGGAATGAATCCCGGGAAGGGTGAGCCTCGGCAGTGAATGGGCATTAGTAAATTCACAGCAGACTTCCGTCTCCCCACCCCAGTTGAAGAATGTGAAAGAAAAAAAAAACAAAACACCGGACTGCTTGTAAATATATTTAAAAGTAAACATCAGGGATGGGTTCATGGAGGTCGGAGTCCAGCCCTGCCCGGTGAATGTTCTGCTGGGAGTCTCTTGAGATGAGAACATGAATTTGCTTTGTGTGGAATGCAGTTGGGAACACACAGGCTGCTGGCATCCCTCATCTGGCACCTCATCTACCCGGCAGGCCAACTGGAAGCATCCGATGAGCTGGGAACCTTACAGACTGAGCAGGGAGGCTTGGTAGTGGGTCCGGGAGATCTTTGCTCTCTGATCCTACTTAATCAGCTCATTGCATTATCCTGGCCTCTGGGCTGTCCTCGAAGAGGGCACGTGGGGGCTATTCGGACATGTTGCCCACAGAATGTTTGCTCTGATCATGATTCTCAGCCCGGAGGGTGGCTCTGAGCTATGGTGACAGAGGCCCTGCTGTCTGTGATCTAGCACAAAAGTTGCATAACCTCTTAAAACATCTGTTCAACAAAAGACTAAGAATGTTAACACCACGTGTGGTATCAGGGGCCTTTTCTTAGAAAGGAGAGTCTATTTCATCTTCTGTCTGTGAGAGTGTCCTCAAAATTTGTCTTTCAAAATGCATTTCTAGAGCCTACCTGGCTATCTAGAGCATGCTCTGGGCTTAAGACTAGAGAATTGGGTTGGAGCTCCAGCCTGTGGCAGGTATGGAACCTAAAATCCATTGCAGACTTGGCCACAGCTGGGTGTGGGTGTGGGTGTGGGTGTGGGTGTGGGGGTGAGTGTGGGTGTAGGTGTGGGTGTGGGGGTGAGTGTGGGTGTAGGTGTAGGGGTGAGTGTGAGTGTGGGGGGCACTGAACCTGATAGGTGCCTAAGCACAGACAGCTTGGAGGACAGTATTCGGGATAAGCAGAGGAAAGTTGTGGCAACGTCTCATTGGGCAGGTCAGTCATGTGCTTGTCTCTGATCGTCCTCGAAGGCCCTCTCCTCCTGTCCACCAGGCCAAGGCTACTCTCCAAGTGTCATGTCATACAGTCTTAGGCGTCAGGGTGGTATAATCTTCTGGAGTCTCCTCCATGACTCTGCTGCCACTGCCCCGCCCCCCAGGCATTCCTGGCCAGGGTGCCCCATTGTGCTTGGTGTGTGTGAGATCTGAATTGTGAGAGGTACGGAGGGGCACATGAACGGAGTTGCTAAGAGCTATGAAGATGCGAACATTTCGTTTGCTCCCTGCCATCTGTCAGCTGGGGCCTACTGAGTTACCTGGTACCCTCTCAGATCAGGGTGCTGTCTCAGAAGAGGGCGATGACCGTTTCAGCACAGTTAAGTTGCTCAGCCTTTGTTTAGATACCACGGCAGTATGTGCACCCTTCCTTTAGGACTCTGGGTGTTGTTGGCTCTAGGAACCCTGTGGGTACCATTCTCAGGGTGGGCTGAACATGGCAACGTGGGTTTGTCTACCCTTTTCACGGATCCTCCCATATAGATTGTGTCATCTAGGGATGGATGTCAGAGCAGGAAGTCCATTCCTGCGTAGTCCAGGCACCATTTTCAAATCATCATGGTATTCGTCTGTACATAGAACTGAGGGTCTCAAGAGGACCACTCTATACAGACGTATAGTGCACAGCACATGGATGGTCCTATCGGCAAATTCTCCTGGTGACACTTGCACTTAGGAGTGTATCACCGTGGGAGTGCAGCATGGGAACCGTTCACTGCTATGCCTGAACCTGTGGTGAGGGACCCACGGGCACATTTACAGAAGCATACAGGCAGGTCTTTGTGGGGAAAAGTGTTCCAAGGGGCATTGTGGGTAAATTTGGTGTTCCTCGGGTTTCAGCGTAGCACACTGGTAGAAAGTCAGTGTCACCAGCTGTTGGGACTTCAGTTGTCTTGGAAGGGTATGATACTGGGTGACCCTGAGGTGGCAGACACATAGATTTGGGGAGGTGTGTTTTGTTTTAAAGGTTTTCTCTGCAGAATTGTCGGGGATCATTCTCTTTGGGTCTGTTCACCTGCGGGTGGTGGTTTCTCAGACAAACAGGAAGAGGGCACTGGAGTGACTTGGGGTTGTTGGCTGTGTTGGTGGTTATTTTGGTGGTTTGGGGGCCCACTTGGCTCTGTCTTGGGGGGCAGTACCTGTAGCTACAGGTAGGACCTGCAGATTACGCCAGTGATGCCCCCTTATGTTTCCCAGGGCTGTCAGGCCGGTTGCAAAGAAACCCACAACTTACACACAAAGTACCTGGTTTCTTTTTCTAGGGGTGTGTCCGTCTACACAGTTCTAGCCAGGGCCCGAGCCTTCTAGCTGCACCAGGAGTGCTGTATTGCCAGCACTCAGGAGGCTGAAGTGGGAGGATCTTGGGTTGGAGGCCAGCCTGTGCTACATCAGGCTGAGGCTTTAAGTCTTTAAGTAAGATGCGCTTAAGATCACGGATTCGTCTCTACCAGTGAAAAATAAAAGGTTGGGTTTTCTTCTTGTTTTGTTTTGAGATATTGAATAGAATTAAAGTCAAGGCTTTCCAGTCTAGAGACCAGTGCATCAGCTCCAGGGTGAGCCTGAGCCCAGAGTGTGTGGAGCAAGGCTGCGGGGGTCACGGGGCCAGCATCCCACTGGCAGAGGTAAAGACTGGCCGAGCCCATCCCTGGGGCTCTGGTCCCACCAAGAACTCTGGTTTTGTGCTCTGCTGTGGTCTTACTGCTCTCCCATGGGCATCCTGGCTGGTTCAGAGTGGCTATCTCTTGTCCCGGTACTGACCCTGATCTCTAGAGTCGTCTCAGCCCCTAAAACTGCAGCTTAGGGGGTGGAGAAAGAGGGTGTGATAAGCAAGTCTCCTAGAGGCTCTTCAAAGTGTGGGGAGACCCACTCAGCTGCTTGGGTCATGGCCTTGACACTGTCACAGATGCACTATGTCCACCATCCTTCTTCCTTGCCTATCTCTGTGGGTTCACCCCAGTCCTCTGGCCTGTGGGTATTGGGACGCACAGAGAAGTTGGACCTGCCATCTTCTTCTGATAGAAATCATAGCCTGGAAAGGCTGGTACACCCACCTCCTCCAGCCCGCTGCCGATCCTGTTGGGTTGGGGCCAGGCATTTCCCATAGCAGGAGCCGCTGTTTTTCAGGCACATAAACAACAGGGAGGAAGTGTCTTCTCAGGGGTCTTCCTGACTATGCCCTAGACACGTGGCCTGACTGGGCCTGGGCTTAGGGGCCTTTCCTTATCAAGTTGCTGTTGGGACCTGCGGGGTTGGGCAGGCTTAGATTTAGCAAGATGGTCAGCAAGCAGTGGGGGGCAGGGGGGGACTTACCCCTGTGCAGAGGCCAGTGATAATGAAATAAAGTCAACCCTGGCACATGCTGGTAAGGAAATACCTCTTGAGGAACATGAGAAAGTTCTCAAAGAGAAGTTCGGGGAGAACGTTCTAGCTAACATTTGCAGAGTGAGTGAGACTGCCTTACTGATCGATCAGATAAAACAAATGTCCACTCTGTTGCCTTCAGCTCATGTTAAAACCTGGAGGGCTGCCGTGCCGTCTGTGTTACAGCTGGTTTTAGTGCTTGAGTAATAGACTGTGTATCCTACTTGATGTACAAGAAAATGCCCCAAACTAAAAAGAGATGGTGTTGTTGGTAAGCGGTTTTGAAGGTTGTATAGGAGTTCGATAGATGGTTTGGGGGCCCTTTCAGATGGGGGTAAGCACATGAAGAAGTAGGAGAAAGAAGGGGATCTAGGTGTAGACGCTTTCCAGAACAAGTTAGTAGAAAGCTTACCAGCCCAGTGAAACAGGCTGGTTCCAGATCCGTTTCTGTTGGCTCCTACTACAGCCAGGAGGGAAATCTGCAGTTTGAGCAGATACCAAGGAGTTGGTTCTGTAGCTGAAGTCTCCTGGCTGCCTTGTGTGGGGCTGAGGTGATCCTGTCGACCAGAAAATGAATCGGTTGCTCAGCTTCTCAACTCCACGGCCTTTCCTCCTGCCTCCTCAGGCTGCTGAGCAGGGCAGGTGTGGGGCGTGGCTGTTTGTCCTGCCCCTTGCCTCCGCTGGATGTCCTCGGTCTCCGTGTGGTATTGAGTTGTGGTGGGTTTTGGCCGGGAGGTTTTTAGAGCTTGAAGTAGGGGGAGGAGGAAGAAGGGAAGCGGAATGGAGAGGAAGCGAACTGCAGCGGAGAGCAGGCGGGGCCAAGTCTGGAGGCACTGACTGGGCAGACGGCCCGCAGCAGCCCGCGGCCGCCCAACAATCCGGGGATTCTTTCCTGCGACCTACTCTCCCGCTGCCCTCTGAATGGGCCTCTTTGGAGGTGGCAGCCCCGCCTCTCACCCTGACTCCCCGGGGACTGGCAGAACACTGAGCCCTCCCAGGGGTGGGTGGGGGACACCGCTGGGCCGGACTCACCACCCGGGGCTGCTGGGGACAGACCCTGCAGAGTGCCTTTCTTAAGGCTCGCACATTCTAGGCCCTTCCATGGACTGACCGGACCCCAGGTGCCCAGGTAAGCCCACAGCTGGCCTTGTGGCTTCTCCGGGAGCTAATTCTGTGTTCCCGGTGACTCTGAGCTCTGGTTCCTTTGGGCACATCCAGTTGCTGAAACCTGATCTGGGATGTGGGGGAGGGTAGTGGTGGGAGTAGGGAGGAGGAGGAGACAGACCCAGTGTGCCAGTGGCCTGGACACCTAGATGAAGCGAGGCATGGAAAGACGGCAAGACAGTTTTCTGCTCCGAGTTCCCTTATCACTTCTCAAGTCCCCAGACTTAGGGATGAGATACCCACCCCACTTGAGGCAGCCGGGCTGCTCCTTCAGGGGAGACAAGCTTTGGGATGAACAAAAGCCTGGTTTACATATGTGCAGCTTTCTGTGCATTCTTCTGCTCAAACTGACGATCGTGGGCCTGCCCCATTCTCTCTGTCACGGCCCAGCCCATAGCCCTCAAGAGCTTGCTCCCTGCACAGCTTCCTCAGAGGGCAGTCTTTTCACTAAAGAGGCAGGCAGGCTGTAGAACAGATGCTGGGTTTTTAATGAGGCGCTCGCTTGTCCCCCCTTTGCTTGGAGCCATCAGAGGTAGCATTTCTAAACAAATCCACGAACAATGAAACAAAACAGGCATTTACTGGACTAATCTGCTCAGATTACCATCGGAGCTTCTGCAGTCAGGGCGACTGGTACCTTAGCCATCTTTCCCTCCTGGGATAGGGCTGGGGTTGCCTCCCCCACATGTGGGGTAGGAGAAGTTCAGGGCTGTAAGCGGCTAGGGAGGAACGATGTGGTCTCCTGCAATATCTGTCTGTCCTGGGCCTGTCATGGATACAAGGCTGTGTGTTCTAGCTCACATCACGGGGCAGATTCAGGAAGAGAGGAGAAGGCTCCATACTCTTCAGAGAAAACCCTCCTTGCACAAGCTCCAAGACAAGCCCAGGCAGGTGAGGGTCTGCCCAGTGCTTGTAAGTTTTATGTGTTGTAAAACTTCCTGGTTGTAAGTTTTACGTGTTGCCCCTTCTAAGAGCCAGAGACATTTTAAGTCAAATGGAAGAAAATGTCTTTTCAAAAGCTTCCTGTCCTTTTAACGGAATCCGCATAAAACCGTCATTTCCCACAAATCCCATATATATGTCAGTAAATGCAAAATTGGCTGCCTCGGATGGAAATGTTTCCCATCCTAGGTGAGACGGAAAGTATCCCCATCTGTATCCACAGAGAGCTCGCGTTAACCATCAGCCTAGGTCTGCTGGGGCGGGGGTGGGGAGGTCCCTTCTAGGTTTTTTGGTGGCTTTCTGAGCACAGCAACCGGGCTGTAAATCACTCCCTGAAAACCAAGCAGCTTCCCTTTGCTCTGAGCAAACCTGTGCGACAGGTTCCTTGTCCCTTCCATGGAGGGAGGCAGCCCCAGCGGTGGGCTGCAGAATGAGAGACCTTGATGATGCCGATGGCAGGCAAGGCTCCTGTTGTCTTCCTGTGAGCCAGCTTCTGTATACCTCACCACATAAGGATCTGTCCCCTGGTCGCTAGGAGAGGACTTACATGTGTATTCCCATACACGTGTTGGAGGGTTAGGTGACGTCCTGACGGCCTGTGTCTTAGCAGTGTGCCTGGCGCATGTACAGAAGGTGCTAAGCCTGACTCGGCTGCTTCTCTCGTCTCCTACATTGTGTGGAAGTCATGTGTGTGAAGCGGTATCAGGATTTCTCAGCCGTCCAGAAAGTGAGGTGGGTGGCGGCTGCCAGCGTGCAGTTCTATGCTTACAGCTTGCTCAGCTCTGCCCTGAAGCACCGAGAAAGTGAGTTGAGGTGAGGGTGGGGACTGTAGTCACTCCCAGTTCTTTGTGGGCACCTGACATGGAGTGCAGTTGCGCTCCACTGTTGCGCTCCTGGTTCCTTCCTTCCTCTACCTCTCCCACCCCACTTCTTGTCTTTAATTCAGAAAGAACAGACAAAGCATATGGCCGCCCGCCGAAGGGAAGCAGGTCAGGCTGGGAGGTGCCAGTGATACATGGAAGCCAGACAGACAGCTGCCTCAGCACCTCTGAGAGCAGCTCTCCATCGGGGCTACAGAGAGTACTCTGTCTCCGTGCTTCCCTACCGTTCATTCTGGGCCCAGCTTAGGACTTAAAGGTACAAGAACCACAGGTCGCAGGGAGAAACGAAGGCTCAGGAGGACCCTTTACAGACTATAACCTGTGAAATTAAAAACTGGTTCACCTTTAGGACTGCCACTAAGGACCAGTGTGACACATGGCTTTGGGTGGTGGCCTCAGGAAAAGGGGAGTGCCTGGTTAAGCATGTCTAAAAGACTACGGGGAATAGTAGGATGGCCAGCTTCCTTGGGGGACTGGATGTGGCCGGAAAAACTTTCAGAATGTTCTGTGGAGCTTCCTCAAAGTAATAAGGAAGTAAGAGAGAGAGAAGGGAGTCTATAAAAGACTAGATCTAATCATAGAACCATACACAGTCTCTCCTGTGTATATTCTAGGAAAGGAGCCATGTTGCCCAGAGAGCCACCCATCCTACTTCGCAGTAAGTCTTTGTAGGAGGGCCTGTAGTTTCCCCCATGGCCCTAATCCACTCTGATATCTGGTAGGTTCTCTAGCGTTATCAAGGTCTCTGTCACCTTTATAGCCTGTGTTACATCTGGGCTGAGAGACAAGTTGATAATATCTTAGTGGCCATAAAAAGACACCAGAGTAATAAGTCACTCAGAGGTTGTTTATAATGACATTGTTCAGAAAAGGGAACATTTTCAAAGCTTATTAAGAAACATTTAAAAGCTATAAATAAATGGAAAGAAAGGTCATGCTTATGCATAGGTATGTTGTAATGGTGATGAGTCTTCTGAGTTTGTCTATATTCCTATCATCATCATCATCGTCATTGTCATCATCGTCGTCGTCGTCATCATCATCATCACTGTGGGTGAAGCTTCATAATTCTAACTTTAAAGAGTAAAGACTGTTAGTTATCAAAGTATAACTGACAGGGGGTAGGACTTTCATGAGGTAGAGACCTCATTGGCTTATTTTGGTTCATGGTATTGGAAGGTTCTGGTCCACAGTCAATGTTGCCTCTTTTGCTTTTGGCCCTGTGCTGGGATAGTTTGTCATATGACAGAGTAAAACCTTCATGTCCAGAAGATAAAAGAGGGAGAGGAAAAGGAAGGGATGGATTTCTTCAGTCCTTTGAAGCCCACTCTGTTAGTGGCCTGTAGAATTCCCACTAGTCTCCACCCCTTAAAAGCCCCGCCGTGTTCCAGTGCTTCACACCGGGTACCGACTTCTAACACTGAGATGCATGGACCTCTGGAGGACACTTCACTTCCAAACTCCAGCAAACAGTAACCCTCTATTTAAGATGGAATGGTTGATGCTGGTCGGTGGGGAATGAAAGAATGTTTATCTAGGTCTGGAAAGGTTCCTGTTCAAAACACAAAAAGTCCTGCTCCTGGTACCACACAGAAACATCGACTCCAGAGGGGCCAAGGACTTCCTTAATTATTTCTGCAGTCTGTCGTGGGAAATCTGTTCCCCCTTTTCTCTCTTTGTCTCCTTTTTCTTACCTTGACATAATTTCTGGAACGCTGCAGACGGAGATCCTTAGGTTTCAGATAATGTGTTGAGTGTATCTCTCCATAGAAGTGTCTCAGAGCTGCTTCTGAGGTCCATGACTTACTGTGTCTCTCAACGTTGATGTTTCGCCACTTGGAGTGACCGGAGAATTCTCTCTCAGTCCCTCACTTTCAAATCAAAGCGTGCGATGGTTCTCCTTTCTGAAGAGTGTCAGATCACTTTGGAGGAGTTTCCTTTCTGGCCTTGTTAGTTTGGGCTGTCTTTTAAAAACACACCCAAGGTACACGTGTGGCTTGTGAGTAAACCTTCGCCCTGGGTGAGAAGAGAAAACCCAGATGTGCTAGTGGGGCAGGCGCGCAGATTTCAGGCTGTGGTCTTGAGGGGATTGGGTAGCTGGGGTTGGACAGAGGAGGCTAAGGAAGGGCACAGGGAGCTGTGATGTAGGTGGGCTGCACAGAGACTGCAGCCCATGGACTAGGGACAGATACTCCGTGAATTGGGAGCCCTGACTAGGTGACCTCTGGGGGAGTGGGGGCTTAACCCTGCTCCTTGGCCCTGCTGATGAGGTCACAGTGTGTGCTGTAGCTGTGTGCTAGGCCGCCTGGGAGATTCAGCATCAGCAGCAGAGTGGTGGGGGTGGAGACTCTAGACAAAGACAGAGAGCGTAGAGTACTGGTGCTCTGGAGAGTGTGGGGCTCATTCCTCCCTGGGCCCAGAATTCCTGTCTGTGTGGGTTCTTCAGTCCTAGCTCGGACACAGTACATGATAGATATTCTACCCACTTATTTAGAACATTTCTCCTCAGCCCAGTCAATCCTGTGTTGGTCACAGCTGAACTAGCAGCCATTTCTGCTTTCCCTCCCCTTCCTCGTAGTATTCCACCTGGGTGGGGAGTGTGTGTGTCATTTCCATTTTACAGCTAAGTTTTTACTTCATTTTCTCTCCCAAACTCACATAAGTCTCCATTGTATTCAATGTTGCTGTTGCCGGTTACTCCATTCTGTGTTTCAAGATCATATGAAATACCAACATCCTGGCCCTGGGCGCTAGTTTTGGCCAGCGTTAGATGTTCTAGTACCCTCCGTTACGCTGGAACCCCCTGGCTCTGTCATGACGAAGGAGCACTGAGAATTCAGGAAATGCCCAAAGGATGTTGTCACTAGACATGGGTGGATGTCCCAGAGTCTTCTCCAGTCAGTCACCTTCTTGACCTGCTGGCTGGACAGTGAGTAAACATTTCCCCAGCCACTATGATGTTCAGCTGACTGTCCTGGAAGAGGACAGTATATAGTGAAGCAGGCCATTCCTTTCTGCTGTGTCACCTTGCACTCAAAGCACAATGCTCTGCATTCGGAGTCTTGAACTCACTACCGTGAGCTCGCTTCTACAGAGGCAGGCACAGAAGCTTCCGTCAGAGGATGCCCTTCTCAGAAAAGGAGTCCTCCACGACAGGAAATGCAGCTTGCTGTAAATCAGCCTTTCGATTAGTTGTTACCTTTTGGAGCAATTTTAACGTGCTTGAAACGTTATTGGAAGTCCAGCCAAGTGCCAGCACAGCCTGTCAGCATCTGGGCAATGCTTGTGTCCTGGCCATGTTTTGAGGTTTGGATTTGGCTAAGGATCTGGTTGGACAGTGCCCTCAGCCCCGATGCCAGCGGCACTGTGCGTATGATGCTTGCCAGGTACTGCTCTCGGAAAAGGAGAGCCAGCCAGAGCCAAAATGGCAGCACCAAAGCTGAGGGTTGAGTTGACACTGCTGGGTCAGTTGGCGTGGAGAGTGAAATTAGAAATAACCGAAATGAAAACCTATGAGAGAAACACATAAACCACAGTTTCTGGCTGTGGTCCGAAAGGCTCCTGCTGTGTGTCCTACAGCTCACAAGTGTCTGAAGTTCTGGGCAGAGGTACCATTGCCCTATCCTATTCAGGGCCTCACAGGCCAAGAAGCAGGGAGAGTCAGATGAGAAGAGAGACAATGTGAGCTGGGTCTTCCTTACCCGTTTGGCTGGCGCAAGGCTTCATGGGACACTGGGTTTGGGGCAGGGTTGACCACTCTGGAGTTGTGTCTCAGCTTGTTCGTAATCTCCATCTTGTAAGCTGTGGAAGAAACAATTCAGAAGCAGCCTCTGTGCAGTGCACAGACCCTGCTACCCTCCTGCTTCCTCCTTATGACTAACCCTTAGAACAGTGACTCTTAACCTGTGGGTCGTGACCTCTGTAGGGGCAGGGGGTTGAAAACAACCCTTTCACAGGGGTCGAATAAGATCATTGGAAAACCTGGGTATTTATACTGGGATCCATAACTAGCAAAATTACAGTTATGAAGAAACAATGTGTATATATTTATATATTGCAACGTTAGGAAGGTTGAGAGCCACTGCCATAGAAGGTGGTTACAGCCTTATTGTGCTGTATACACACTGTGTGTCCTTCCTATATTTCATCCCCAAGAACTCTGACAGAAACTCTCATCCATCCCGCTGCCATCAAGTAAGGCTCCATTTCCCCAAAATCTTATTCCTGTGTCAGGACTTCGTAGATGCCCTAGCCTGACCTCAGACTTGACTGAATTAGGAAGTGAGTCCCCTGAGGTAAAGCCTAGTCCAGTGTGACTGTGGTGCTTATCATAGAGGAGATTAGGACATAGCCACGAGAGAGAACAGAGGCAAAGGGGAGAAGATATCATCTGTGAGAACAGTAGAGGGCACTGGATAAACTGCTGACCTCTGGATCTCGGATCTCTGGGATCCAAAGCAGTGGGAAATCAGTAGGTGTAATTTGTTATCGTAGACTGAGCTAAGACCCTGAGTTCATCAGATACCAGAATTCTAACCCACGGAGCTTTGCACAGAGCAGGAAGGACAAGGGTTTACTGAAGTGAAGGGTGGAAGCCCAGGAATCAGGGAGGGGAAGAATGCGACTTCCCTCCAGGTGCAGCTGCTAAGGCCCCAAGTCTCAGCCAGTAGCCACTGTCCCCGAGCCTGTGTTTTGAACACGGCAAAGCTCTTCACGGTGCAGTCATTAGATGGGAAAGGTACTAGTGTGAGCATGTGTCAGTTGTTTAAAGTCTAGGCGGCCCATTGAGCGCCACACAGACCTCGATTAACAGTAAGTTGGTATTCTGTGAAAGACAGGGGAGATGTGATAAGTGTCAGGTGTTATTGCAGCCAAATTCCATCCACTGTGGTCTGTCCCATAAGAACATACCTTTTTGTTAAGGTTTGACCAAAGCTGAGGTCGCAAGGTACTGGGTACCTCTTGATACTATGTACCCTGTAGTTCGCAGTACCAGAAGTTCTGGGCAGAGGTACCCTTGCCTAGTTAGGGGCTTGCCTGGGAATCTGTGCGGTGACGTTCTGGTTTCAGGAAGGATGCAAGAAACCCTCTGCAAACTTCCTGTGGTCCTGGGTATTTTGTGCGCTGAGCGTGTACATGTGCATGTGCGAATGTGCGTGGGTTTATGACTACTATAAACTTACACCGCACATCAGGTTCTGAAGTCCCAATCAGAGACATCAGACATAAATCACAGACATGGTGTCTCTGCACCTTGAGTCCGAGCATAATGCAGAATTACCATGATATACTCATTAGAGGAGAAAGTGTTTGTACCGGGGCCTGACTCTGTGCACTCTGCATGAAGCCCTCTTGAACTGACTGATGGTTCTTGGCCTGAGTAGGATTGAAACAAGGCCCAGCATCCTCCAGGTGTCCCATTTCTAAAGGAAAGCTGGATTCTTTGGGGATGCTACCCACAGATACAAGGGTCTGCTTGTGTGCAGACCCAACGACGGAACTAGAGTTCTTCAGGAGGTTGAGATTGGGGACAACCCGAGCTTGATATTTTCATCGCCCCACCAGTAAGTTTTGGCTGGTCCTGCTGACTACCTAGCTGCAGCCTGACTACCTTATCCTCATTTATAATTATTTGCCTCTGTTCCCACTGGGTAGTTCCAGCCTAGGAACAGCCAACATCTGTCGCCGTAGTGAGCAGTGCCCATCCAAGCTGGCTAAAGGACTACGAAAGGAGTCCTAACTCGCATGTCCTTGCAGCAGTGATGGACAGGCAAACAGGGATTGCACACATTGGGTCGGTGTTGAGCCTAAGCCAGGGAGGCCCCTTCTGGCACAAGCCACCACCTGCATTCATGAAAGACAGGGACTTTATGCTAAGTGAAATGACCAGTCACTAAAGGACAAATGCTATGTGATTTACTTACACGGTCTGTGAAAGAGGAGAATTTATAAGGGCAGAAAAGCAGAGCAGAGTTGCCAGGAGCTGGGGGAAGTGGGGCAAAGAGAGTTGGCTAATAGAGGACAGAATTTTAGTTCAGAAAAGCAAGTTTTGGAGACAGATGGTTGATAGAGTTCAGCAGCGATGAAGTTGTACTTCAGGCTGCTGGCATTGTCAGAGGTGACTATGAGCGTGACCCATGTCTGCTTTATCACAGTTAAATATAACAACAGTAGGATGTGGCTGAGCATCCTGGGGGCCTGGCCTCAGATCTTTGTGAGGATTTTGTCACCAAGCAAATGGAGCCTGTCTCTGTCCTTAGTCTCCTACCTACAGTCCCATTCTCTGAGTTCTGTGCTGGCTTGTCTTGCAGTAGTGTATGCTACTTCAGGTAGCCCAGTCTTCTCTCCGCAAGGCACCCCTCCATCTATCTTTCCTGAAAGTCTAGCAAGCAGGAAGTGTTTGTTCTCTTGAGAACTCAGACCACAGCCGGTTTCCAGGATGCTCATCTCTTGTGAGCTGCTGGGGACCTCCAGTGCATACTGTATCCCAGGATACAGGCTGCTTTGAGGCACTCTGTGACGAGACATTGGGATTCTGTTCACAGCACCGAGCGAGCAGGACAGGGTGTTTGCTTCCCAGTTTCTATTGAGATCTCTTGACTAAGTGGATCATCTCCTAGGAGAAGGAAACCACGGGCCCTGCGTGCAGCGAACCGTTTTTTTCATGGTTTCTGCTTCCTGTTCTTGGCCAAAGGGAAGGCTGGCATGATTCTTCTGAAGGAGGGATTCCTATTGGGATGAAAACATCCCAAAAGGGTGATCCAGCTGTTGGCAGATGGGAATTGCAACCCCAAAGCTGAGTGTGATATCACATGCCTGTAGTCTCAGAATTTGGAAAGTGGAAGCCAGGGAAACCAGAGTTCAGGGCCAGCCTTGACTACATATAAATCTGAGGCCATCCTGGGTTACCTGAGACCCTGTTTAAAATAACAACAAAAGCAACAACAACAACAACAACTACTACTACTATTACTACTACTACTATTAATGTTGCTGCTGCTGCTGCTGCTGCTGCTGCTGCTGCTACTACTACTACTACTACTACTACTACTACTACTACTACTACTACTACAATAATAATAAAACTCTAGCAATGGCTAGGATACCTCTGGCCTCCAGAGCACAGAATTGATTCACCGTGAACATAGACCTCAGAAGTTACCAAGAAGCACCTTGGCGAGAAGAAAGCATGCGGCTTCCTGTTCATATGGCTTTGTGTATGTTTGTATACCGTCTACAGAACTTGAGATTCAGTACTTAAGACTCTCATCGAGAAACGAGTGCTGCTCTTCCAGTGTCCGGGGCTTCCACTGACTAACTCTCATGATATATGACTGCCTGCCCGTTTTTTCCTTGCTTTCAAAATGCTGCCTTTAATAGCCTTTTCTTTTTAGAGAGCAGAAATGTAAGCTAAGGACATATTTTAAAATTTCACTACTATCAAACCTCCCAGAAAAAGTTTCGCCTTCTAGAAATAGAATTTTTAAGTGTTTATCTAAACAAACTCCAGAAATCGTCTATTATAACTTCAGTTGATAAGATTATGAGGAAGAAGAGCTCTGGGGCAATGTATACAGTATCCCATGTGCTGTGCCAGCGAGATATGCTGATGCTGCCATGGCCAGAACTCTCAAGTGATTGCTTATTTAACCGGGGTCCGACTAGTAAGGAGGTAAGAAGACAGAAATGGATGCATGGGTGGATGCCTGGATAGATGGATGGATGGATACATCAGTGGTGGGCAGGTAGAAACATGTTCGGGAGGGTAGGTGGGAAGGTGGGTAGGTGGATGGATGGAGATAATATTCCTACGGCCCAGACTTCCAGGCCAACAGTGGTCCTGCCCATAACCACAGATTCTTCTTAACTGACAAGTCAGCGGTAGCCAGGACAGAGCGACTCTTGTCCATCTTCCCACAGAGCACTCCTGTAGCAGCTTTTGGAAGACAGCATAAAAATAGACCATGTGGAAGAATGCCAGAGACCCTTTCTCACCCTTGTCCTGGCGACGGAAGTGGAGGAAGTGGGAACAGTGAGGAGAGTCCAGGCATTCTTGAGATCCCAAGAGGCC
>NC_046164.1:77421437-77563937 GCF_011064425.1 Rattus rattus | reverse complement strand
CTTCAGAACCACGAGGCTGCACAGAGATTATCAGCCACACTGTGGGGATGTCAGAGAGCCCCCTCGGACCCAAACCCACCCTGCTTCGGGCTGATATGCCTGCAACACCCAACTTCCAGCAGGTGTTCGCGGCATCCTGCACAGTTTCCAGCAACGGCCCCGGCCAGAGGAGAGAGAGGTAGGAAGAGGGGCTTAGACAAAGGGGTGGGCAGAGCAGAGCCCAATGGTGTGGCCTCACTCAGACATACATGATGGAGAAAAGCTTGTGCCCAGGCCTGCCTGCCGGATACTTGCTCAAGTAGCTTGCCTTGTGCACTGGCATGAGGAAAATATATGAACACATAGGAAACTCTGACCTAGTGGTGTTGCAAAAAATGAAAAGGAAGAAAGGGCTTCAGAGCAAACTTTCTGTTTTATGAAGACGCAGGCCTTTTGAAACTCAGTAAGGCCAGCTGCCACACTGGCCCAGAGGAGAGCTCAAATGTCCCGTGTTTATCGTACACGGTTTTGCTGGGTGTGCTAGTGCACACCTTTAATCCCAGCACTCAGGGAAGGGGCGGGGGGGGGGTATGGGGTGGGGCGGGGGCAGGCAGAGGCAGGCCGATCTCTCTGAGTTCAAAGCCATCCTGTTCTACAAAGGGAGTTCTGAGACAGCCAGGGCTGTTCCACAGAAAGACCCTGTCCTGAGACAAGCCAACCAGCCACGAACACACAAATAAAGCAAACAAATAATCGAAGACTTAAATATTAAACAACATAATAAAAGGGGGTCCTCTAAGGACTAGACATCACATGTAGACGCTATACCTAGTACGTGTCAATTTAAGTACATATATGTTGCAAGAACTGTGTTTTTAAAATAGGTTTTCGAGGTTCCTGAATGTGGTAATTCCCAGTCCTCGGTCTGCAGGAAATATGGCCTTAGGCATTAGTTGATGCCTAAGATCCTAGAAAGGAGCAACCTTGCATATGATGCTTTCCCTATGGTAACTCTGACCGTTTCTCAAAGGAAATCCATTGGACTCCATAGCCAATCAGCCAGTGTCCCCGTCCCCATCCTTGGTCTTTGGGGCGCTTGTTGTTGTTAGATTTATATCTTTATTATTTTTATCATATGAATGTTTTGCCGGCCTGTAGTCTGTTTGCCACATGTATGCCTGGTCCCTGCGGAGGCCAGCGGAGGGCAGCAGGTCCTCTAGAACAGGAGCTCCAGGCGGTTGTAAGTCACTGGCGGGTACTAGGAATCAAACCAGGCTCTTCTACAGAGTGCTTAACCACTAAGCCATCTCACCAGCCCCTTTGGGGCCATTTCTAAGTAACCTGAGAGTTCACCAACACACAGCATGTCAAGCAGGCAGCATATACTCCATGGATACGCTGGATAAGGGATGACGCATGTCCTGGCCATGACTGAGTAGGACAGTACACAGTTCATCCTCCCACTCAGAGTAACACTTAAGACTTAGCAGTTGTTTATTTCTACAATTTTCTACTTAATATTTTTGGACCGAGGTCAGCCTGGGTCACTGAAACACATGTAAGGGATGGAGGATGTCTCATCTGTGTCTTGTAACCGTTGCTGGATTTAAGGCACCTGTTGTATGTTCCTTACATTTCCCTGTGGCTGCTTTTTGTCTTCTGAACAGCCCGCCTTCTGCAAAACGCCAGTGGGCAGAGAGCAGCCCGAAGTCCACCCTCACCCTACTGGGGAACAGCCGCCCTTCCGAAAGTCCCCTCGGCCCCCATGAGTTCTGTAGCTCTGGTAAGAACTCACCAGGGCTGCCCTGCTTCCAGTCCTCAGAGCTCCAGGCCTCTTTCCACAGCCATGAGCTGTCCATGTCAGAGTCTCAGGAGGCTATGCCTCCTGCAGGCAGCCAGGCCTTCTTGGCTTTCAACACAGTAACTACAGTAACAAGTGGCCTTCCACCCAGTGAGGATGCTGGCACCTTGCTGGTTAATTCCCACGGCCCATCACCAGTCCCCGGAACCTCTCTGACGACGACAGGGGCTGCGGACAACGGCTTCCTGTCCCACAACTTTCTCACGGTATCACCTGGAGCCAGCAGCCATCATAGTCCGGGCCTGCAGAACCAGGGCATAAGCCTACCCGGGCAGCCACCCCTCCCGGAGAAGAAGAGAACCTCGGAGGGAGATCGCTCTTTGGGCTCAGTCTCCCCTTCATCCAGTGGCTTCTCCAGCCCCCACAGCGGGAGCACCATGAGCATCCCCTTCCCGAATGTCCTTCCAGACTTCTGCAAGCCTTCAGAAGTGGCCACACCTTTGCCAGGTATGTCTCTGTGTCTGCCCGTTCCCTCAGGAGAGGTTGGCTGGGGTTTCCCATTTGAGCCAGCCTTCTATGCTAAGTCAAGTGTCCTGCAGGAAATGTTCAGACCCCCTGTTGCCTCTTTCCCATCCTGCTTGCCTAAAGCCAGACAGGGTCAGTTTTTCCTGTAAATCCTCTCAGCTTCCTCCTTCATGCACTGTAGACATGGGACAAAAAGGGTAGGTGATGCAATGGTTATGTATTCATTTTGACTTCAAAATAGATTTTTTTTTTTAAATTTACTTTCTTCCCAATTTATTAATCCAGAATTGAGTTATAAGCTGTTTCAAGTGTTTGGCACCAGGCTTGCTGCCGTGTCCTCCTTTCTGGGATTGAAAATATGCTTGGCTTGCACTGTACCCTGAGGCACAGGCTCTTCCTTCCCTTCGATCCTTTGAGCTGTGTCTCCTCCCCACTTAGGACCTTCTGTGCCTCCCTGAAACCGAGCATGGATTTGGACTTGCGTTATCGTCCTAAAAGAGGCAGCAATAAAAACATTCTGTGTTAAAAATTCTGCTTCACAGATAGCCCAAATGATAAACTCGTGATTGTGAAGTTTGTTCAAGACACTTCGAAGTTCTGGTACAAGGCAGACATCTCAAGAGAACAAGGTAGGCGGGGGCAAGGGACCCCGTGCAGTGTCCGTCATACTTGGTCTCTGGGTCCTTCTGTCAGGGATGCCCTTGCATCAACTGTGGTGCTGATAAGCACACCCTTTATCTTAGGCCTCTGGTGAACATTCCACAGCCCTCACAGTTTTATGGGGAAAACTGTACAGAATGAGGGTTTGGGTGAGAAGTGGGTTCCAGCCACATGCATCTCGGAGTGTGGTCTGTGAGCACTGACTGTTTCACCAGGCCAGCTCTGAGGAGGAGACACTGCTTGGATCGCTACCAAGGACTCCTCGGGGTTCTAGGCTCCAGAGTATTGCAGAAAGAGGTAGTGGAGGAGAGCGAATGCACTGGGGGGGGATCTCAGGCATGGTGGCCGAGGGCCAGGAAAGGCAATGGAAGTTTGGAGCTCTTCCTATAAGGAGCTTCCTGTAGCCTGCATGAACCTGCCCCACATTGGGCACCAGGTTGTTGAAGTCCGAACGGGCCCTTCATTCACAGGATCATCTCTCAGAAAGGCTGTTTCCTCCCTGAGTCTCGGCCATTAGATTTTAGAGATAACAGAAACTGTGAGACTCCAGTTCCTCCCGGAGCTCAAGGAAGCTGTTGTCGTTTTAAATGGAAGAGAAGCGTGGGTGAGGTGGGGGTGGGGGGGGGCAAACACCAGCGTGACCTGGAAGGCCTTCCATTTCCCTCAGGCGGCCTTTGTGAGGGCTGCTTAGCAAGTCCAGTCGCACTCCCCTCTCCCCCGCCCCCTTCACAGCACACACAGAGCGGCCTTATGTGGCCAGTGTCCCCGAGTCCTTCTAACTCCGCTCTCACTGCTTAGCAGCACAGATAAAAGATGGCATTTTCCTTACTCCATGTTCATCTGCCAAGCGGGGTCCCCACTGGCCTGGTTGTAGAAGCAGCCGGGAGAAGGGGCCGCCATCCTTAGTTCATCTTCTGAGGCTGTCCCGGAGCTCCTGAGATCTGGATGACTATAGAGAACGGGAGTCCTGCGGGTGGGGCCCTCCCAGCAGTGGTGCAAAGAGGGGGAGAGTGCACATGCGCCAAAGAGAGGGGACATCAGTGCTTTGTAACAGTCCACTGTCGGGCGGCCGAGCCATCTCTGGGACCATGGCCAGGGAAGAGAATGTTACTCTTCTCCTGTCGCACTGTCCTAGACTGCAGTGTGATTTTCAGACGTGGAGCCATCGCAGACTCTGGGTGGGCCCTGCAGTCACCCATGCCTTTACTCCTTCTAGCCATCGCCATGTTGAAGGACAAAGCTCCTGGGTCATTCATCGTGAGGGACAGTCACTCCTTCCGAGGGGCCTACGGCCTGGCCATGAAGGTGGCCACACCTCCTCCATCGGTCTTGCACCTGAACAAGAAAGGTAATGGCTCACGGGCAGGGCTGTCTGTTGTTTACGGTGGCTGATAACGGCAGCTGCTCCCACTGGTTCTCTTTAGTGCTTGCCCTATAAGGGTCCTTCCTTAAGTAGTCATCTTGCTTAAAAACATACACCCATTTATACATTTTATCTTCATTTCTTTTCCATAGTAGTAGATCAGTGGTTCTCAACCTTCCTAATGCTATGACCCTTTAATGAAGTTCTTCACGTTGCGGTGATCCCCAACCAGAAACTTGTTTTTGATGCTACTTCATAACTGTAGGTTTGGTACTGTTACGAATAGTAAATATATATATATATATATATATATATATATTTAGATTTCGATGATCTTAGATGACCCCTGTGAAAGGGTCATTCAGCCCCTTAAGGGGTCACAACCCACACAGGTCAAGAACCACTGCAGTAGAGCCAAGGACCCAGTAAAGCACCCTGTTTTGTGTCAGCCCTTCTTCCTTTGGGTGTTCACATGCAAGGCATCACTGGATGCTTGATTCGTCACTGAGAGGCAGACATCTCTAATATGATCATTTTCTCTCTCTTTTTTTTTTTAAACTTGGCAATGTGAACACATGTTCTACGTACTATATTATGAGTCAAAGTTTTAACTTACTGAACACCTCAGGTCACGAGGAGTCGTCACCCTGTGGCAGGATGCCCTGGGTAGTTTTCTTATCAGATAGTGCTCTCTGTGGCTCAGTTTTAAGAGGCTCAGCTCATTTGGTTGTCTCTGGTACTAGGCCTGTGATGGATAAAATCATAATATCGTGTTTGTGCGTGAGGGAGTACGTGTTCACCCTCTGCCTGCCACGTGAAGGGGAGAGGCTGGGAGGAAGCTAGCATGCTCTAAGTGACCCTAAGACCCCACCCCGTCCTACATCTTCACTGACCACCAGAACATCTCTGTGGGAGCTGAGCCTTTGCCACATGGGAGATGCTGCGTTAGCTGGAGAGAGGAATCAGAGTAAGCATGGATGTGGCTGGCACCTTTCTGTCCCATCCCATGCCTGCCTCTGGGACGATCTATCCAAACTCTTGCTTGAAATCTGTGCCAAAAGCTTCCTAGAGCAAACGCTGTGCAAGCCGCATTGAGACGGTAAGATGTCGGCCAGCCTCAGGCGCAGGTGACTGACCTGCTTCTAGGAATGTGCTCGTCTTGAAAGGCTAGGGAGTGTGGTTGGGAGGCAGCTAGGACTCAGAGAGCACAGCTCCCGAACCTGTGGGTACTGACAGGGCTTCTGCGAGGGAGCGGGACGGTTGTGGGGAGGAAAGTAAGTGGTGTCACATAGAATGTCCAGGATTTCAGCATAAGAAGCTCACCAGAACACTACTCCTGGGGACACACGGACTTTATCACAAAGCACTCGCTCAGACCTGGCTGCTGAGGGCGCCAGGCCTTACTTAGAACGTCGGTTAGTGACAGATCAGGAATGGACTTACAGTGTCTGGGAACATATCCTGCCTTGGGCAGACTTTATTCTAAGTCTGAGAATAAAGGAACAAAAGAGAGGTTATGTGAATAGCAGATGTCGGGAAACGCAGCACGGTGGTCTCCACTGGCTGAAGTGCAGTCTCGCCTCTGCGCGTACACCCAGGCCTGGATTGCACATTTGAGTTCACAGTCCAACGGTAGAATAGCGAGAAGAGTTTACCCAATGAGTGAAGAGCCAGTTAGTCCCTGTGCCCCCTCCACTCATGCTGAGACGAGACGACTGTGCTCATTTTAGACTCTGCGTTCCAAAACGCCCTTGGCAGCAGGGTCTTCATGGGGCATTTTCCACAAGTAGAACCCAGACCTTCAGTGGTGTTCTCATTAGACTGGAAGGCCCGCACCTTCTCCTCCCACAGAGGAAGGGTCGTATGTTTATTCCCTCTGTTTGTGTGACTGATTCACAGAGTGATGTTATCCCCTTCCCCTTGACTGCCCCCAAAAAGCGGTGACGTGTACGGCCGCTAACACGTGTTGTTATTTGATAAGCATCACTGGAGCCTAACGCCAGTTCAGTGTCTCTCATCATAAATGGCCGCAAACAGACATGGCCAAGGTGTCTGATCGTTTTCAGATTTCACAGTATCTGTACCTGTGTAATGAGATATCTTGGGAATGAGGCTTAAGTCTTTAAAAAGATTATTGCTTTCTTATTTTACTTGTGTGATATTTTCCCTGTATAATATGTATATGTCTAGTGCCCATGGAGGCCAGAAGAGGGTGTCAGATACCCTGAAAATGGAGTTACAGACAGTCGTAAGCTGTACTAGGAACAGAACCGGGGAGACCCAAGTCTTAAGGTTAAAAATCCATTTACATCTTGTGTAGAATTCATACACATCCCGTACATTTTGAAGGTACCCGTTATACAATGTTTTCCATTATTTTGTTCATGAGACAACATTTAATGGTGTGGAATTGTCCATTTATGGTGTCATGCTGGTGCCAGGTTTTGGATTTGGGATCAGAACTATTCAGCTTACACAGGCTAGAGTCTGGCAACCTCTCCCCAATTCAGTAGGTCTTGTTCCTGCAGTTCCAGTATCAGCAGAATTGAGAGGCTGTGTCTCAGGGCGCTCAAGGCAGCAGTTAAGGACACAGGGAGTCTACTGACTTTAGCAGCTTGGGGAAGTGACTTAGTTTTCTCCTGGTTCACTTTGTACTTTTCCATTCAGTGGCTTCTCCTCAGGCCCCTTCTCTTTGGGCTCAACAGCTGGCTTTGAACACAAATGTCCTGTTGACTAGCAGTTTGGTAGAACGCTGCCCCTACATAGCAGACTGCTTGTTGCTGAAGGCGTTTCTGTACCCAGCTGGTGGCCCCACCTCACCCAGAGGGCTGGCGTCCTTCCAGCTCTTTACTGAAGTCTTCTCTGCCCGAGCTGTGGCCTTTCCTCTCTTGGAGGAATGCAGCTGGTACTCCGAGGCCAGAGTCATTCTGAACTGCCAGTTCACCCCTTCTCTGGGAGTTCTTAGAGCGTCTGAGGATGGCTCTCAGGGACTCTCTTAGTTTCCACATTTTTACTCCAACAGGTCTTACTATCCATCTGGCTTATGGTACCGCCCACTGAGCATCCCAGGAGTGGTTCTAGGTGGCCCAGTAGTGCAGTGGTTTAATCCTGTTTAGAGGGAGCCTTCTCAGGGGTAGATCTTAGCTTTGGTATCTGCAGGAGGCAAATATAAAAGCCCTGTCTGTTTGTCTGTCTGTCTTCTAACAATCCACCAGTCTATATATTTCTCTGTCTCCCCCCCCTCCTGCCCCCGCACCTCTACTCTGATTCTCCTATGCTTTAAATTTAAAATAATAAATTTTTATTCCTTCCGCAGCAGGAGATTTGTCCAATGAACTCGTCCGGCATTTCCTGATTGAGTGTACCCCAAAGGGAGTGCGGTTGAAAGGGTGCTCGAACGAACCATACTTCGGTGAGTTACTTGAGAGGCTCTTTTACTACTTTTCAGGGCATAGATTCCCTTCCTTCGGGTGGCTTAGATTTGAGGGCCTCTGTGCCGTGGTGGGTTCCTCTCACTTCAGCCCCTGGGTGTCAGGCTGCCACCCGAGGTCTTTAAGGTAAGCTGAAGGGACAGCTGTTCTTTGGAAGCTTTGTCAAGAGTAAATAAACGGAGCTAGAATACGACAAGGTGAAGGGCAGCAGCTGGGTCCCAGCAGGGTCGGAGTCCACTGTGACCGCATCCCTCAGGCACAGGGAGGAAGGAGCACAGAGCTGCCACCAGATCCATCCCTCTTCTTTGTGAATTGAGAGCCTTTCGCAGCCTTCTGGATGGACTGGGGCAGCCTTGTGTCCTACTCGTTCAGAAGCACCCTGGCACTTTCCACTTACGAAGGCGGTATGCTTGGTTAGCATATACTGCCGGTCCCTCCCTCGCCCTCTTCACTGACTTGGACCTTGTCATCTCTTGGAGCTTTGAGCTACGTCTCACAGTGGTATAAAGGCATGGGTTTTGAAGGTTTGGTCTCAACTGACTCTCTGGCTAAGCGTGCAGCAGGTGAAGAAATTGGTGACAGCCATTTACTCTTATCCGCTTTGCAGGGAGCCTGACGGCTTTGGTGTGCCAGCATTCCATCACCCCCTTGGCTTTGCCCTGCAAGCTGCTCATTCCAGAGAGAGGTATGTGGTGGAGGCCTCGGTGCTATCTGGCTGCGTGTAGGATCTTCTGCACCACTCATAGCATGCTGTTCCCAGGACCCATCGAGAGCCTTACAAAAATCATCAGTCTTTCATATGATATATACTCCTAACCTCCCCCCGCCCAACAAAGCTAGTGGCCACCAGAATTGAAAAAGGAGAATGCCCTGCTGCTGGCAGCAGCTCCCAGACATTGCACATCATGACCTGGATGAAAGCTTTCAAGAAAACAAAGACTGCTCAGCTTAAAGATGTAAAAAACACTTGGGGACTGGAGAGATGGCTTAGTGGTTAAGAGCACTGACTGCTTTTCCAGAGGACCCAGGACCAGGTCCTAGCACTTGCATTAGGCAGCTAAAACTCCAGTCCTAGGAGATCTGCCTCCTTGGGCACCAGGCGTTCATGAGATCCACAGACATATATGCATGTAAAACATGTATACGTGCATAAGAAGTTATTTACACACACACACACACACACACACACACACACACACACACACACACACAGAGTGTGTAATCTCAGACTACATTTCAAGGTCACTTGCATTGTCGATTCTCAATCCTACAGAAGGGGGATGATGTTGCTATGGTTAAATTTAGGTCACGAATGAACAAGTCTCTTTACTTTTGTGTTTGTTAGAAAATGCCCACAGGAATGTTTTTAAAAATTCACATCCAGGGTATATGGGGGCTTGACTGTGTGTTCAGCTTTCCTGTAGGTAAATGGTATTCGTCTTTTAAATTTTGATCTCTGATGTAAATGAATTCAGAGGCCAGGAAAATATGTTAGGGGGCCATGCCACCTCCATCTGTGTTCAGAATGGGATTGCAGTTTCTATGGGCTACGTGATTGTCTCTCGAGAGAAAGTCAGCTCTGTCACCGTCTGGGAATTCCGTCATCAGATTTTCGATGCCATGTGGACTACTGTGTCAGGAGCTCATGTCTTCGTCTCACCCTTCTTCCTGCAGATCCGCTAGAGGAAATAGCAGAAAACTCTCCCCAGACAGCGGCCAACTCAGCAGCTGAGCTGCTGAAACAAGGAGCAGGTCAGTGGACACAGCTTCAGTTTCTGTCTCTCTGCATCTCCGAGTCATCGGGCAGCACCGAACTCCATGGTAGAACTTCCCTTGACAGTCATTTCCTGCTTTTCTGTGTGTAGACTGTGAAGGAAGTTTCCTTTTACAGATGCTTGGCACGGCTGGGTAGGGTGCATCTGTGAGGAGGAGGCATGGCCAGGGCATCCGAGGCTGGAACTATTGGTCGGACTCAACAAGACCAGAGTCAGGGGAACAAATGTCAAGGCCTGTATTTAGTGTGGGGGTAGGGGTGCAGCAAGGCAGGATGTGGTGACCTGCCTTGCCAGCTGTGACTCAACGGTCCCTCAGCATGAGTCAGCCGCTGGACCCACTCCGCCGTCTGTGTGCGGAGACACCACACACAGCCTGGTCTTTGGAGCCCAGGCCACTTGGATGAAATCTTTATTAATAGAGTTTACTTCCCGAGTCCATTCCGGGAAGGTAGAGAAGGTAGAGAGATTCCATGTCAGTGCTGTCTCTCCACTCATGGCCTCCTACACCACAGTGTTACAGATGGTGAGCTGGCGTCTTTGCATCCTTAAGTAAAGTCTACAGTGTGTGTAGAGCTCACTCTTTTTATTATAAATTATAATGGCTTGAAAGCTTGCACCATCTCCCCCCTGCTTCTTTCCTCCTCCTCCTCCTCCTTCCACACCTCCACTCCCTGTCATAGTCACACCCCCCTGTAGTTATTATTATTGTTACATATGTGCACACACGTAAGTCTACATGAGTCTACAATTCAGTGTTGCTCTTATGTACATGTATTTAGGGCCAAACGTATAGGATTTAATAACTTACCAAGGCACTCATCCATGAAGAAAACTGAGTCTCTCTCTGTCTGCAGCCGTTGGTCGTCTGTAGCTCTAACTTCCACAAGGCTCTGCCCAGAAGTATAGCGTTCTTCCTTGGTGTTAATGGGCTTAAGAAATATTGACTAGTGGCTTCTTTCCTTGTGTACGGTGCAGGAGATTATCCATGTGTGTTTGTGCAGATCTATGTACATACACATGGGTGTCTGAACATGTGTGTGCACATGTGTTTAGAGGCAGAGGTCCATGTTGTATATCTCCTCAGATTTCCCTACACTTTATTTTTTGTAGCAGAGTCTTTCACCCGACCTGTAGCTCATTGATGTGGCTGGGCCAGCTGGCCAATGAGCTCTAAGGACCCACCTGGTTCTGTCTCCCCAGTGCTACGATTACAGCAGTACATCCCTGCACCCCGCTTGCTGGGGACCTGAACTCTCATCCTCACGGTTGTAGCTTTTGGTAGAAGCCTTTTACCAACCGCAATCTCTCCCCAGCCCCTGGCGAAGCAGAGCTTAGTTACCCGCACAGCTACTGAAGAATATCTGGGTTGCTTCTAAGTTTTGGCAGGTCTGAATAAAGCTCCTAAAAATATCCAAGTGCAAGTTTTTGGTTAGTAGATGTTTCCAACTCCTTTGATTAAATGTGGAGGAGCCTGATGGCTAGATCCTGTGGTAAGACTATATAGTTAGCTTTGAAGGAAACCGCAGAACTCTTTTACAAAGTGGCTGTACCATTCCGTATTCCCACCAGCAATGGAGAAACATCCCCTTGCTCCACATCCTCACTTATGTAGGTCTGCTCTGTAAAGTTAAACATAATCACTGCCACCTCTATTCAACCAAAGAAGACTCTCTGACTTATAGTGTGGAATATGTTCTAGGTTCCAAAAAGCCGAGTTTGCCATAGCCACAACAGGGGTCACAGAGACTTGCCCCAGGCTAGCAGTATGTCTGTGTGATATTCCTGCCTTCCAGCTTGGCTGCCATTCAGACGATTGGCATCTGATGTATACACAGCCATACAGACCTCAGGTTTATGTTGTTCAATATAGACAATGTTCCCTCTCCATAGAGGGAGAGAGAAAAAAAAAAATGAGACTCTGAGAAAGGCCATGGGAACAGTTTCCTGAGTGGACAGAACAGCCTTTCCCTTTCTCTTCTGATCCCTCATGAGCCTGAGCAGACTGGCCTTGGGAGACAGTGAGTACCACAAAAGAGAGAAACTCAGAACACCCAATTTTGTTTTAGATGTTCCCTGGTATCCTCCTAGATGGACATCCCCTGGTAAATCATCAAGATGGCCTCTGGCTGATTTATTTGATTCTACCTCTTAAAAAATGTACTCGAAAAATTTCAAAAACCCATAATGATTGGTTTTTAAACCACAACTATGTATCCGTGTTAGAAAGAAAGAAAGAAAGAAACAAAGAAAGAAAGGAAGAAAGAAAGAAAGGAAAGAAAGAAAGGAAAGAAAGAAAGAAAGAAAGAAAGAAAGAAAGGAAAGAAAGAAAGAAAGAAAGAAAGAAAGAAAGAAAGAAAGAAAGAGGCAGGCAGGGAGGAGGGAGGGAGAAGGAGAGAGAGAGAGAAGTTGAAAGAAAGGAAGGAAGGGAGAACCATGAAGAAATAGGATCTTGGTGACATTGCCTCTCTGGGAGGGTTCTCCATGTGGGGTCGAGTGGGTGCCATGGTCTCATTCCACTCTATGGAGCTCCTGAAGTACAGGCTGTTGGTCAGAGACAATGGGCATTTTGCCCATACCTCCCTCTGCATCTGTGTTAGCAACAGAGCTCAGTTTCTTAGTCCACATGACTGGTGCCATAAACCAACGAGCCTCTAAAGTCATCTCTTGGGTTTAATATCTCTCATCATAAGCGGTTTTTTTTTTTTTAAATAGTTCTCAAGCTCCTTAACTAACATTCATCCTATAGATGTTATACTCAGCCATTGTCCTTGTTAGAAATTAAGTATTTCTTGTCCATTTCAACACAGTATTTTTAATATTTCATTGATTTTTTTTAAAGTTCATTATAATTTGATTATATTTACCCCAACTCCTCCCAGGTCTTCCTTCCCTATGTCCTCATCCATACCCCATGTTCTCTCTATTTTTATTTAATAACTTACTGAGTCCAATTGGTTCTGCCTATGTACTGATGGCCGTGGGGCATCTGTAGAATCATGGCTCACCTACCAGGAACTGCACCCCCTAAAGAAAACTGGCTCTCACTTCCTTTACCAGAAATCAGCTGTCACTGGTTCCTCCGCTAGGCTAGGGCTTGGGGCTTGGGTGTCTCTCACAGCTGTGTTGGAATGTTGAATGGCTTGATCTTGTGCCTCTGTGAGTTCATGAGTGCAGTAGTCACGGTGTATCTGGAAGACATTGTTTTGCCTCAGTCCTCTGTGACCCTTGGCTCTTACTGTGCATCCACCCCCTCTTCCATGATGCCTTAGGCATCGAGCTATGAGCCTTAATTTAAGGCTACTGTCAGATGCTTTCCCCTAATCCATAGCATACCAGGAGTGTGGATTTCCATCCACTGCACACTATAAAGGCAAGGATTCAGCTCAGCTGATCTGGGGGCGGGGTTCACATCATCCTTGCCTAAGGATTAGTTACAGTCATTTAGGTTACCTGTAGCACAGGCATTATATCAAAAAAGTAGGACTATTCAGATCTCTGATCACTGTAAGCCCCCCGCCCCCCATCTGAATACCATTTGTCATCCGGATTCTAGACTTCTGCTAAGGTCCTTGGAAATGTCCTCATATCTTCACAGTAGAAGCCAAGACCCAGCAACAAGGCAGTCAGCTCAGGATGGGAAATCTGATCCTAATGCCATTATGACTTTGTTCCAATAGCTGAAACAATTTGTCTCTGTATTTTAAGCCTCAATTCTTAATTGTTTCTTCTTGAAACGGAGGAGGAATGTGAGCTAATCCTAAAAAAAAAAAAAAAGGAGGCTCTGTCACCAGATTTCCCATAGGTCAGTAGATAGTCTGGCTGTTTAGCTTAGTGCTCTGTGAATATAGTTTAATAAAGACCATGCATTGTTTTTTTGTTTTTTTTTTTTTTAATAAAAGGCAGGGCATTGCTAAAAGGAAGAGGTCGGTCAATGACTCCGGAACCTGTTTCAGTGCAGCCACATCCCACTGGAAGAAGGGGAGGCGGGCTGGAAATTCTCTAAACCAGAGACGACTCTGAGCATCCGTCAGATCTGTCCCTGCCCCTCCCCTCTCCTGGGATTGTCCTTTATGTACCATCCTTTTACATTCCTTTCTACAGTTTATAGAACGAGTTTGCTCGTGGTTTTTACAAATACAATGCAAGTCTCCGTTCTTTGTGGTTCTGTAGGACTCATTGTGTAATTCATCCGTCCGTCCAGTCAGCCTGGCTCTAGTTTTTCAGTGCCACAAGCCAAGCTTGAAGGGCCATCTTTCTACCGGATTCTCCCTGAATTTGACATATTGCTTTAAGCCAACCTCCCAGAAGTAACCCTTGACGAGTTAAAATTATGTGGATCTGAGACCGCTTTTAGGCGGAAAGTTCTCTCAGCACAGGTCTGAAGAATACTGTCCTGTTCAATGTGTCTTGAAGTGCCACGGCTCCAAGTCGTCCCCTCAGCAGGAGCACTTGGCCCTGCAGACCACAAGTTCTCTGGGAGCCTGACTCTGGGGGAGAGGATGCTGGCCCACCGTCACAGTCAGAGGGGATCTGCTCCAGAGCTGTTATTTCTGCCAACATCTCCCAACACCAGGCTTCTTCCTGGCATCACAGATGGACCAGTCCTTATCAGGAAGTTCCCTGTGGTGTCACCAAGACAGCAGTCTAGCCTGTGGTTTCCTGTGAACCACACCTAGGTGTACCAAGACTTTGGAATTTTCATAGTCGTTAGGTCAGAACACATGTACATACACAGGCACACACGCACAGACACAGTCACACAAGCGCACACGATGCCTTTTGAAACTACACGAGCTACAGGGCAGGATTGGAGGTAGAATATTCACCATCCTGAAGTCTGTTTCCCATTTTCCAGTCCTTCCAGCGTCTGTTCATAGCACACATGCTTTTGATTTTATAGTTCTAATCATAGCAGAGATGGTTTATTCTGCTTTTCCAATTACCTGCTAACCATTTTTCCGTGTAGCTATATAATTTCCGTGATTACCGTTTGCTGGTTGCTTCACATTTCGTTGAGAGGTTGAATTTAACCCTTTCTTTCTTCTTGGGCATAACCTGTTTTCATTTTCTCTTGGCATAATTTATATGTGCATGACCATCTTCCTCTGTAGATTAGCTGTATCATGTGCTTATGACAGATTCTCTTTGAATCTTTGAAGAAATAGCACCTTGAAGTTGTTTCTAGGCCTTTCAACTCTTCCTGATAAAATGTGCCTCATTTATTCAGAATGGGCTCAGGTTACCCCAGCATAAAAGGTACCCATTTTACCAGAGCTTTGTGGGCTTTAAGCCTTAGGCAGTGTGAAGGTTAAGAACTTTTGACACCTTGCTCTCCTTCTCAAGAGAGCTCAAGAAAACACCTAGATTAGACAGGAGCTGACGTGCAGGTAAACCACCAAGGCTGATCGGTCCCTCTGTAGTGCTCTCACCTGGGACTGTGAGGCCATTCTGAATGCTAGAGTTGTCCATGAAGTTTGATCTAGCAAAGTCACCTTGACTTGAACTCCGGATAGGTGACATTACTGATGTTCCTTACCATTTGTGAGCCTGGTATCCTCCCCTGCAAACTGGGGGTGATGATAGTAGGCTGTTCTTTGGGGTTCTTATTTCATAGTCTCCATTCTTACCACATTTTGGGCAATGGTGTTAATGGTAACCATTGTCTTTGCTCTCACTGAGGCCAGGAAAGGTCCTGGATGAACAGCACACTTCTCTCACCAACAGGCACTGGAACAGTGTATCTTTAATACTGCTGAGCAGGGAGCGTGTGCTTACCAGTGCTTCTAGTCTGGGTCACACATCCAAACTGTTCCTGATCCCTTCAACTTCTGGTTGGTCTTTCTCCACATGATAGAGCATGTATGTCCCCAGCAGTCCTGGCTAATATTCGTCTCACCTCCTCGCTGTTGTCTTGCAGCCTGCAATGTTTGGTACTTAAACTCTGTGGAAATGGAGTCCCTCACCGGTCACCAGGCAGTCCAGAAGGCCCTGAACATGACCTTGGTTCAAGAACCTCCTCCAGTGTCTACAGTGGTACACTTCAAGGTGTCAGCCCAGGGCATCACCCTGACTGACAATCAGAGAAAGTAAGTCTTGGGAGGAGTTGTGGGGTAGAAGGACCTGAGGTCCGCATTGGCCATCTTCATCACTTTCTTTTCTTTTCTATTCTATTCTATTCTGTTCTGTTCTGTTCTGTTCTGTTCTGTTCTGTTCTGTTCTATTCTATTCTATTCTATTCTATTCTATTCTATTCTATTCTATTCTATTCTATTCTATTCTATTCTTTGAGAGCAGGCTCTCTTAGTAAGCCTGGAACTCGAGTGTTTTGCTAGATTGGCTGGGATATGCCCAATGCAGGCAGTTCCCCTAGTCTCTCTAGTATTGGACTTACACATTCCCATCAGCATACCCAGATTTTACATAGGTGCTGGGGATCTGAGCTCAGTCCCTCATGCTTGCCCTTTAAATGCTGCCCTCAAGCCAGCTCTCTGGCCCCAAAGCTATTTTCTATTAAGGATGCAGAATCTTTTACGTCATTGCTTTCGAACCACTGAGATGGACCCGAATCCACTGTCTTCTGTTTTGCTATCCTTACTCCCATAACTTGTGGGCAGCTTGTCTTGGTCAAAGTAGCAGAGGGTGGTATCAGGAGCCCTTGTGGCAAATGCATGGGACGTAGCCCAGACCATCCTGAGCCCTCTGTGCACCGTAGCCTCTCTGAAGGCCACCACACGTGCAGTCCCCAGGGCCAGGTCTTTAAGTGAGATGTTATCCTCATTGTCCTAAGCTGCCGAATAGCTGGAAGACAGAGTCTTTGGATGAAGCAGTTGGGCTAAGAGTATGGCTTTGCTGGTCAAGGCTTCTCCTCATTCTGGAGCAGATGACCCTGAGCCAACACCTTAACCCTCTGATGTTTGGTTTGCTCTTCTTCTTTTAAACCTATGCCAAACCTACCTCAGAAGTTAGTATCAAAAAGTATAGTGGCCACATGTCCTCTAAGGTGCTGTTAATATGAGCTCAGCTTTGGGAGAGCCAAAAGGTCCAGGGGTCCTGAGGTGCTTCCCCTGTCTTACCATTTGCCCCTCCATTTCCTCAGAGCTCCTGGGTCCATCCCTACATTCCCTGTTGTTGACTCTTTCCCTCTTTGTGGTGCTTCAGTTGGCTAACTCCCTTCTGCCCAGCTTCCGGTTGTTGATTCTTCACAAACAGATACTCTGGTCCTCTCCCCAATAACAAGCAGAGGTATCAAATGATTTCTACTCCACAAATCATCCCACTAGGGAAATAAGAACCTACCCATCCATCACCCATCCACCCATCTATCACTCTGAACTCTTGGGAAAGGAATAATCTCTCTCTCCCCACCCAACAGGCTCTTCTTCCGGAGACATTACCCTGTGAGCAGTGTGATTTTCTGTGCTTTGGACCCACAAGACAGGAAGTAAGAATTTTACATTCTTGTAACTGAAAAGTATCCCCCTTTTACCCTTTAATTTAAAAAAAAAAAGCTAACATAAAACTCTTCTTGTCTTTAATTCTCAAGGTGGATCAAAGATGGCCCTTCTTCTAAGTAAGTTGCCAGTGTTTCTACTCTATTTGAAAATCACAGTGCACAGTTGACCTCAGTTCTAGATATGCAAAGAAGGGATTATTTAAAAGATCAAACAAAACAAAGTAGTCATTGTTGGTGGGATCATTTGTTTGAGTTAAACTGAAAATAGAAAATAAAGAATAGAAAATAGAAAAAGTAGAAAATAAGGGATAAGTGTTCTGATATCAGAACCCAGACCCGGATGGTGCTGGTTTGTCCGTTGCAATGGGATGGGGGTGCCCTGTCTCTATTGTATCTGTAGTGTCCTTTACACACTGAGACAGATTTCTTAATCCAGCCATTTTAGAGGGTGACGGTACTGCTGAGAACCCCAGATCTGTGTGTGTGTTCTCCCTGGAGGCCTAAAGCCCCCGATCTTCCATGGGAGACCTTGATTTTGCATAGGCAGCTGGAGCTCAGGACTCTATAGAAGGTACCCGGAGGACCCCTAGAGACCTCCAGAAGAGGAGCAAGTGAAGCCTCAGCTTTGATTCAAGTTAGGGTAACATTCTTCTAGGCTCAGTGCTCATTCTGCCCACAGTAGTTCCCAGCGGCTAGTGGTCAGGTGGCGGACAGGTCTCTAAGCCAGTGCTTGGTACATCGTAACCTGCGTGCAGTCTCTATTGCTCCCAGGTTGCTACTGTGAGAAGGAGAAAGCCTGTGCGCATGTGTGGTGCTGCGCGCATGCGCGCATGCGTGGTGCTGCACACTGTGCTGGCTCCTCTGACCTAGGCTTGTCTTTTGCAGAGTCTTTGGATTTGTGGCCCGGAAACAGGGCAGTGCTACAGATAATGTGTGCCACCTGTTTGCAGAACATGACCCCGAGCAGCCTGCCAGTGCCATTGTGAACTTTGTGTCAAAGGTCATGATCGGCTCCCCTAAGAAGATCTAAGCCCCTCTAGCCAAACCTGCCAGATGACCCATAGGGCCCTCAGCATGGCAGTGGGGCGAGGTGGGGCCCTCTCCCCGTTTGTACCAGACTGACAATCCTCACATTCCAGACTCCAGAGGGGGAGAGTATGGCAACTCTTCAAACCAAGAACAAACAATGTTACCACAGATTGGCCTTAGAGAAGCTTCTCATCTGACACACCTACCTAGTCAGGAGCATTTTGAGTGGATGGATCTTGGCCCAGGAAATGCCTCACCAGGGTCCCAAGGACAAGGGCTGTACGAAGAGGAAGTATAGAAGACAAGGCTGCCCTGGGTCCCTGACGCATTAGCATCTGTGTGGATCGGGAGCACCCTTCATGATCGACGGGCAGAGTAGCCATGGCACCCGCTTGTCAACAGATACGCTCCGCCCAGCGGCTCTCTCAGCTTCTCTTTCTACTGCAGACAGCGATGAAACTGAGGAGGAGATGCATGGTTAGTGAAGGTCTGAGCAGGTTGGAACATGGTGGGGATCTAAGTCGGGGCAGCGGAAGGGACCGGAAGCGAGAGCAGTGGACCGACATGTGGATAATGTCGGAGAACCCACTGCTGGTGGAAAGGACTCTGTGACTCTGCTCTCAGGTCACCACCCGGACTGTGGAGAGCCTAGAGGACCCTGAGAGGAAACCGAGAAGATAGAATAAAAAAAAAATGCCATTTTATATAATATATATTTTACTTATGCCAAATTATTTATAACCACTTGCCACTGCCATAGCATACCCACGTCAAATGCTGCAGCCGACTAAGCTGTGATTGCTAGGAGGCTTGTCCCTTTGTAGACACACCAGAGACAGCTGGCCCCTCAACTGGAAGGGAACAATGGTGACACCACGCAGTCCTTTACCTGCAGGTCTGCCAAATGGATTTGCCTCAAGCAGCCTACCCTCTGCTTGGCACAGCGACCTGTCTTGACCAGAAGAGGATGGAAACATCCAGGAGAAATGGGAGACCAAGACACCGGCATCAGCCTTAGCAGGACTGGCTGGGCCATCTAGAGGTCTGCATCATCCAAAGTCCATGTGGCCTTTCTAAGCTGTTACCGAGATTCTCCCGTGGCACCTGCAGCTTTGGAGGGGAACTCTGTGGGTGTCGGGAGAGAGAGAGAAGGGATGAAGAGAAAGAGCAAGAATTCACAGGCTGTGTTTGATTTGCTGAGTCATCGTAGTTACTGTGCGGTGTGATGGTTCATGCTCAGATGGGTACCCCACTGCTGCAGGCTCCCTGCCTGCATCTCTCAGTACCCAGAGATTCCGAAGAAGGCAGTGAGCCCTTCACTTTCCAGAGTGGACATGGAGCAGGGCTACGTGGAGACAAAGCCAGGGTCTCCTCGGTCAGAACATTACATCCCAGGAAGACTGAGCATCCCCATCCCCAGCCTGAAATTTCCACTCTCTGCCTTCTAAAATCCAGACCTAGCTTCCACATCTCACAGCCGGGACAGGCTACAGTTGATAAGCTGGGATTTTTGTGGTGAATTCTGTTTCAAAAGGGGCAGAGATGTAACTACATATAGAATTGGAATCAACTATGTCAGGTTGAGTGATATGTGTGTGTGTGTGTGTGTGTGTGTGTGTGTGTGTGTGTGTGTGTGTGTGTATACAGGTGGACCATTCCACTTTTTAGCTCCTATCGATGCACCAAAAGCAAGTGCCTCATTTCTGTGCCAAATGTTTGCCTTGGTCTTTAAGGACCTCCTTTCATGGACGCTCTGATGTGCCTGTTAGAGGGAATGTGCCACCATTCCCTAGAGGCCCCATGTCTTCCACAGAGGCTTCTAGTGTTTCGGTTACTCATATGCAGCTAAACTCCAGATTGGGGCAGGGATGGGGGCCGAAGTTTGTGCTCTGTCTAAGAAGTACCACAACCTATGATGGTTTATATGCAGATGTGGCCCAAAGACCACAGGCCCACTCCTTTCTCCTCTGCTGGAGGGGGAGAGGACTTAATTAGAAATCAGCTGGGTGGAGCTGAAGCCCAGCCCTCCAGTGAATTGAATGCCACAGAGGTTGGCATCCAAGAAGCCATGGGAATGCGCTTTCAAGTGGCTGACCAGGTATGATCTTCACTCAAGGTAAAAGTAGTCAAGGGTGTCAAGGGATTCACTCTGAGGAAACACAGGAAGACAGCTCTACAACTGTCTACAACAGCTGGTAGGGCAAACTTCTGTCTTCTGTGTGTGACGTGCGTATTGAAGAGAACAAGACGAGACCAGTGTCACAGACTATACTCAGAAACACTGAGAAGTGTTGCTCAGGCTTTTGCTTCAAGGCCATCAGTTGGGCAGAAGTTAGTGCATTGTTCGGTGAGTAAATTCAGTGATGTCCCTCCACTCTCCATATATAACCAGGGTCCCATTAACCTTCTCATTAATGGTCTCATAGTTTCCAGTGTTGGGCTGTTCCCACGTTAAAAGCCACACTGCATTTATCCTCAGTGTCAAGGACGTTGTAATGTTGTTGTACCTGTCTTACCCATTAGCGCAGTTTTCACTATTCTATATTGTAAAGAATATATATCCAGTATGTAAATGAATGTTCCATAAACCTTTTGTATAGGCATTTCCTCTGCTCTTTAAATATCAACCTTATTCAGAGTATAATAAAAAATTATGACCTTGGTAAGTCGAATGATGCATTTCTCCGTCTTTGTGGTGTGAGTGTGTTTGTGAGTGAGAGCACATGTTCCTGCCCTGTGTGTAAAGATTAGGTGACAGCTTTGGTCGTTGGTCCTTGACTCCAACAGCCGTGTTTGAAATAGTCTCTTACTGTTTCACACATATGCCAGGCTAGTTCTAGAGACTTCTGGGATTCTCCTCTCTCCACCTCAGGTTTGACTGTGGAAACACTGGGGTTATGGACAGACAACACAACACCAGATTCACATGGGTATTTGAAGTCAAGTGGTCAAGATTATGTGACAAGTACTTTCCCCCTTACGGATCCATCCACCTTGCTCCAAACAGTCACTTCTGTACCCTAAACTGTATGTTGAGTCTGTATATGCAGTGTGTGTGTGTGTGTGTGTGTGTGTGTGTGTGTGTGTGTGTGTGTGTGTGTATGCACTCGAGGGCTGCTATTTCTGACTGCCAAGGTTTGATTTCTGGTTTTCAGTTTTTTTTTTTTTTTTTTCCTGATGTTTGTTTTATGGGTCAGTGTGTTCAACTACCTACTTACATGTTTTGCTTTTGAGAACATGTTGTAGGATGGCCGTCCAAAGACCTTATATTCACATTTCTTTAAATTGTCATGCCTGATACAGTGGCACACACTTGCAATGCCCGCACTTGGGAGACAGAGGAAGAAAGATTGATACATTTTCCAGGTCAGCCAGTGGTGCACAGCAAGACCTTGCAAAAAAAAAAAAAAAAAAAAAAGAAAGAAAAATAGTAGGGCTGGAAAGATGGCTCAGTGGTTATAAGCACTGACTGTTTTTTCCAAAGGACCTGAGTTCAATTCCCAGCACCCACATGGCAGCTCACAATTTGTCTGTCATTCCAGTTCCAGGGGATCTGACACCCTGACACAGACATACATGTAAGCAAACCACCAATGGACATAAAAGGAAAATAAAACAATTATAACAGTAAAAAGTGAAATTATAATCTTGGGAACTGGGAGGTTAATACAGGAGTTTACTATTAGTTTAAGGCAGGTGTGGATGTGCAGTTATGAACTCCAGGCTAGCCTGAGTTACAAAGTGGGGCACTCTCAAAACCCAGATATTTTTTAAAAAGGTAACAGCAGTGGCCTGGCCAGGTAGCTTAGGAACAAAACCCTTTGCTGCACAAGCCTGGTGGCCTGGGTTCAGTTCCTGGAACCTGCGGTCCAAAGGAGAGCCAACTGCTGAAGTTTCCTCTGGCCTCCATACACATGTCACACAGTGCAATAATAAATAACATCTTTTAGGGCTGGAGAGATGGCTCAGCGGTTAAGAGCACTGCTCTTCCAGAGGTCCTGAGTTCAATTCCCAGCAACCACATGGTGGCTCTCAGCCATCTGTGATGGGATCTGATGCCCTCTTCTGGTGTGTCTGAGGACAGTGACAGTGTACTCACATAAAATAAATAAAACCTTAAAAAGTAATAAATAACACCTTTTAAAAAATAATTGCTGTGTGTGGGGATGACAACGGCCCCAGGGTGGTTTTGATGCACCGTATTCGTAACCCAGCTCCATGCTGGCTCCATGAGAGAGAGGACTCACACCAGCTCTGTCTACCTGCAACCTGAACATCCTAAGCCTGGAGCAGGCAGAGTACCCAGTACTAATAGCCCTCCACTTTCCTCCACCTCCCTTTGACTGAGAGTCTGCTGGCTTTTTGCTCCCTTGCGCTGACCCTGTCCTTCTGAGTCAGGGGTCAGGACCAAAATCCATCTGCTAACCTAGTAGGTCTAACCAGAAAGGAAAGGCTCTGTGGAGCCCAGTCTGATTACGGACAGACAAGCACAGCGAGCAGTTGCTCTGTGGCCCATACTTCCTATGGCCTTTGAGTCTTCTGATGACATTGATCTCGGGTCATCTTCTCACGCATTCTGTAGGAAGGTGGGTTTGACAATAGTGGAGGTGTCTGTTTCAGAGATGAGAACAGACAATAGCGGGTTCGATCTCAACTGGAAGCTGCCAGTGGATTCCCTGAAGCCAGTCACTGCCTGGCTCTTAACAGGGTCCCAATGGTGTAAGCATGAGTAGCACAGATGGAAAGATCATTTGCTGAGTGTGTTGTCTAGGTAGCCTTGGCCGGGATTACAGTGGCTGGGCTTGGAGAACCAACACTCACGTTTCTAAGGCCCTGGACATGGACGACCTAATGATTCAGGGGAGGACTCTACAGGTAGGAGGAAGTTACCGTTCCTGCCTCAGCACCTTTGAGCCTCGATGCCTGTACCTACCCTCTAGAGCCTCAGTCCAGTGTGCAGTAGACATTCCAGGCACTCCATGCTGAGGACACAGGTCATAGCTCCTGGGTCTCATCCTAGAGTCGGGTGGCCACGAGAGAGATCTTGGAAAACCTCTCGAGATAGCATGGAGGATTCCTGGGCAGGCCTCAGAGGATGGCCTTAAGTTGCCTGAGTGAATGTGGGGCCTGGGAAATTACCTGAAAGGATGTTTTATGCCCTAGACATTGGCCATATCTGGATACATTGGCCAACAGGTTTGCAGACTAAGGAAAATGCAGAGGCCACAAATGACATTAGAATTACCAGAAATCACAGGCTGCTCTGAAACCTCATCGGAGGCACTTGGATAAGGAGTGGATTCAAAAAAGTGACACACAGCAGAGTGACCAAGATGTGAGATGCTATTCCAGAGACTCCCAGGTGACTTGGAGATTCACACAGAGCCCTCAACCTCACCAGGGAAGCACGCCTTCCTACCATGGAAATCACCACAGCAAGTACCACTCAAAGCCTCTCCCTGAAACACAACCTCTCTTCCCTACAGATTCCCCTCTGTCCCTCAGCCAGCCTGGGGGTTGGGGCAAGGAGTCTAGATCAGCAGCACTGCAAAGCTGAGCTGGTTGAGCTGTTAGTGGAACCACAGCCCACAGAGCAGGCCTTCACCTGCTCACTCAGCATAACAAGGGGACTGTCTGCTGAAGTAAAATGATTCAAGACCCCAAATCTGCTAGGCTCCTGGGTAACAGGCAAAATGTCTGAAATACAATGGAAAATTACCTGCCATACCAAGAAATGCTAGACACGGCTGAGAAAGATGATGCCAATGTCAAGATGCATCGGAGGCTAGATTTCAAAGTAGCGGCGAAAAAAGTGCTTCAGCAAACAAATACACATTCTCTTGAAGGGAAAACTTTAAAACCACCTAGAAGAAACAGAGAATACAAACTTAGAAATAGGCTGGTAGGAGTTTAAAGTCAAAGCTTCCTAGGAGACAGCTGTGATGGTCAGGCAGGAAAGCACAGAGCTTAGGTTTGATTTACAAAGTTCATGCTAAAATGGTGGCACCCACTTGTAATACTAGCACTGGGCAGGGAGATAGAGTACCAGGGAAATGCTAGCAAGCAGGTCTGGACTACTTGGTGGGCTCCAGGTCATGAAGAGACCCGGATTCTGAGGAGGTAGATGGTGGTTATTCCTCAACTTATGCACACAATGCGCATGTGCACTGCATATGTACACACACGTGTGTGTACACATGTGCACATAAGTATATGCACACACATGCACATGTGCACACATGCAAATACGCACGCGTGCACGACAAAGCAACAAAGTGGTAGTGACAGGACAGAATTGATGAATTTACTTACACATCAATAAAATTCATGCAGACTGAAAAAAATAAAATAAGCTTTAGGCATGGGGACCTGCAGACACTAACAAGCCCTCCAACATGCAGATCTCTAGAGCAGCAGAAGGAGAAGAAGAGAGAAGACTAAATAGCATTTACAGAGATGGTGGCCCGACACTCCTCAAATCTGAGGAGCGAGGGATAGATTTACAGATAAAAGAAACCAAGTAAATAATATCAACCAGAATCCACAGTGCAGGTTAAGGGAAATAAACCAAATGCGCACAATCATATTTCCTGGTTTCATTTCTTTGTAGAATCTAAAAGATGGAGAGACAGGAAGGAGTACAGAATGGACCAGGTATAGAGAGTGACATCAATTGGCTGTGGATGAGGAAGAGGAAGAAGAGGAGGAAGAAATGGTAGTTATGGGTCTAAACATCCAGCAGATGGAGGGACAGCTGGAGTGTGGCATGTGGATGGTGGGTCACACCAATTAGTGTTCAGTATTCAGATTGTGACAGACTGAGTGGGTTGTAGCTGGTCTTACACATACACTCACAGACACACAACACACACACACACACAGACATACACCACACACACACACACACAGAGACATACACCACACACACACACACAGACATACACCACACACACACACACAGACATACACCACACACACACACACACAGACACACACCACACACACACACACACACACAAACACACACACACACACACACACACATACACCACACACACAGACATACACCACACACACACACACACACACACACACACACAGACAGACATACACCACACACACACACACACTCACACACAGACACACACTGAGATGACGCATACATTAGTCCATTTCTTTCTACTGGTCACCTGTCTGATCCATCACACATATGGTTTGAATGTTCACAACTTACTTTATTTTAAAAATTCGTGACAAGAAATAAAAAGTTGTGAAAACTAAAGAGAAAGGGACACAATTCTACAAGAAGCCATGGGGGAGTTCCGGTCTTGTATGGGCACACACAAGCTTGAGTGGCAGTGGTTTGTATGAAGCTGTGATAGACAGGACAAAGTCAGGTCCTCCAGAAGAGGAATCAGTGCCCATAACCACTGAGCCATCTCTCAAGCCTCCTCATGTAACAAAAACGAAATACCCCAGACAACAGTAAAATCACCCATTTTATTGTAGTTACCAGAGCAACCATTATAAAAATGGGAGGGGGCTTAAATTCAATTACACTAAACATATCAAGAGAGAATCTCAGAACAATGCCGATCCTGGGAAGCAGAAGACAGAAGTAGAAAACCCCAAAATTAAACATAGCAATCTGAAGTCAACAGAACAACGGATTCGCACTGACACACTGAAATTTCCTTATATGTAAGTGACCAAACGACACCAGTCGAAATACGAGTAGGCTGACTGGGGCAAGGAATAGCCCGGTCACATGCTGCTCACGAGAGACTTGAAATCAGTCTTGCAGGATGGCTGAAAATCGAAAGACGGAAGAAGGGTAAATTCTATGAACATTTTAACCAAATCAACCAACTAATCAAAGCCAAGAGGCACCGCTGTGCTGGAGGGCATTTATTTTATTAGCTCTCCAGTCAATAAAATACTTGCCCAGAGGTGGTGAGAGAAACAACTGGAGTGCCAACCAGAGAGAATGTGGAAAAACTGGTCAACAAAACCTACCGTCAGCTTCTGAGTGGCACGTAGAACAACCCACAGGAATAGTGAAGTCGGGCGTTTCCCCAAGTCCTCGTGGAACGTTCATTAGAGTAGATCAAGCTGTTGGAGAGACAAAATTCAACAAATGCATGCCCCACAGAGTGCGTTCTTGGATAGTAATGAATTAGGCTTGAAATCAATAGTGCCATGGTGAGGAAACTGTCCTCACACGTAGACGGTGGAGATCACTCTTCTAAGTAACAGGGTTTGGGTGGGGGTAGGGTAGTAGGCAAGGAATGAATGTCCCGAGAAAATAAAACTAGGGGTTGGGATTTAGCTCAGTGGTAGAGCGCTTGCCTAGCAAAGCGCAAGGCCCTGGGTTCGGTCCCCAGCTCGAAAAAATAGAAAAGTAAAAAAAAAAAAAAAAAAAGAAAAAGAAAATAAAACTAGCATCCTCGGGGTGCAGCTAAAGCTGGGGCGAGCATGAAATTTATAACTCTAAATACCTGTACTAGCAACAAAAGGTCTGACAGGAATGACTGGCTGTGGCCTAGGCTGGGCTGGGTAGCACTGAGGCCCAGGATCCAAAGCTGTGCATTACCCACCACACATACTGGAATCACCATGCTCCCTCAGTGGTGTATGGGGCCCGAGATGGACCTCCTATTTGTAAACACTTCAGACACGCGTTTAAAGGGTCTTAGAACCATCTATCACCATTTCATGAGGGGCTACAGAGGCTTCACGGTCTCAGTAACTCTTTAACTTAAAGGTAAGTAAGCTTTTGACTATCCACTTCTTGACAGAACATTCCCTCAAGACTGGTAGGTAAGGAGGCCAAGGCCAAGTTCGGGGGAACCTGGACAAGTGATGTTCGCCTTTTATCCACTTGCTATAGTGCACGGCCAGCATTTCTCTCTCCATGCAGGGACGGCTGGAATTATTGAGTAGATTAGGTCTGTAGAGCAGGCATGAGCTTAGTGCCTGCTGTTTGCTAATCGCAGGGCATCTCTGTGGTGTTGATTAGTTTATGAGTCCAAGCTGCCACCCACTGAGAAGAGTTCCAGGAATCACTAGCCCGGGCACAAACAAGTATGTTTTCCCCTCCATCTGGGTGAGGATATGACCTCAAATTCTAAGTCAACAAGAATTTCCTCTGTGCTCTGAGCTGATAAATCTCTATCCTCCTGCAGTAACAACTGGCTTATGATTAACTTTTTTTACAGGTGCTGTGGCCCTGTCTGCGCTTAACGGTTTGAACACAAGGAAGTGGCCTCAGTTACTAAGACATGGATTGTGGTGGTGGCCATGTTCTCTGAGTAGCTTGCTCCTCAGACTGTCTTGGCGGTGACCCAGTGTCCGTTCACAGACCACAGAGCTCAGGGTTGTGCCTTGGCCACCAGCAAAAGGAAAAACACAAAGAGTGAGTTGTTTCACACTGCCCTCTCTACACCCTGCCTTTCCCCCCCTTCTTTCGGTCTCAAGACACCCAGCAAAGCAACAGAAGACACTGCAGGAACTCAGTCCCTGCCTCTTTGTCCACACAACCTTCCCAGTTTTCCCCCAAAGTGCGGGCTGCCTTCCATTCTAACGCCGAGATTTAAGCAAAACCTCCATCACCAGTGTGCCCTCCTCCCTCTGCTCCCCAGCATCGGGCTAGTCAGTTGTTGAGAATTCGGTGAGGTTGTCCTGCCCCCTAGTGGACATCCTAGTTTCCTACAGCAGAGTGTCTTTAAAATCTTATTTCAGTAAACTCTTGCCGGCTTAGAAGGGAGGGTCTGTCACCAGTGTAAGGGGAAGCCCTGGGTCCTGCTAAGACTGAACCCCCAGTGAACGTGATTGTTGGGGGGAGGGCGGCAACGGGCGGAGGATGGGGAGGGGAACACCCATAAAGAAGGGGAGGGAGAGGGGTTAGGGGGATGTTGGCCCATAAACCGGGAAAGGGCATAACACTTGAAATGTAAATAAGAAATACTCAAGTTAATAATAAAAAAAAAAAAAAAAAAAAAAGAAGGGAGGATCTGTGGAATGGCAAATATTAGTCCCCTTAGAAAAGTAGAGAACTCAAGAAGTTAGACTCCAGAGAACCAAATAATCCTATTAAAAATGGGGTACAGAGCTAAACAAAGAATTCTCAAGGAGGAATATCGAATGGCTGAGAAGCACCTAAAGAAATGTTCAACATCTTTAGTCATAAGGGAAATGCAAATCAAAACAACCCTGAGATTCCACCTCACACCAGCCAGAATGGCTAAGATCAAAAACTCAGGTGACAGCAGATGCTGGCGAGGATGTGGAGAAAGATGAACACTCCTCCATTGTTGGTGGGATTGCAAGCTGGTACAGCCATTCTGGAAATCAGTCTGGAGGTTCCTCAGAAAATTGGACATTGCACTACCTGACGACCCAGCTATACCTCTCTTGGGCATATACCCAAAAGATGCCCCAACATATAACAAAGACACATGCTCCACTATGTTCATAGCAGCCTTATTTATAATAGCTGGAAGCTGGAAATAACCCAGATGCCCTTCAACAGAGGAATGGATTCAAAAAATTGTGGTACATCTACACAATGGAATATTACTCAGCTATCAAAAACAATGACTCCATGAAATTCATAGGCAAATGGATGGAACTTGAAAATATCATCCTGAGTGAAGTAACCCAATCACAAAAAAACCACACATGGTATGCACTCATTGGTAAGTGAATATTAGGTAAAAAGCTTAGATTACTCAAGATATAATCCACAAACCACATGAAACTCAAGAAGAAGGATGACCCAAGTGCAGATGCTTCAGTCCTTCCTAGAAGGGGGAACAAAAATATTCACAGAAGAAAATATGGAGACAAAGTTTGGAGCAGGGACTGAAGGAAAGGCCATTGGGGATCCAACCCTATTGCTGATGCCAAGAAGTGCATGCTGACAGGAGCCTGATACAGTTGTCTCCTGAGAGGCTTTTCCAGAGCATGACAAATACAGAGGCAGAAGCTCACAGCCAACCATTGAACTGAGAACGGGGTCCCCAATGGAGGAGTTAGAAAGGATCGAAGGAGCTGAAGGGATTTGCAACCCCATAAGAACAACAATACCAACCAACCAGAGCTCCCAGGGACTGAACCACCATCCAAAGAGTACACATGGACAGACCCATAGCTCCAGCTGTATATGTAGCAGAGGATGACCATGCTGGGCACCAAAGGGAGGAGAAGCCCTTGGTCCTGCCAAGCCTGGACCCCCCAGTGTAAGGGAATGTCAGGGTGGAGAGGCGGGATGGGGTGGTTGGGTGAGAGGGGATGGGACAGGGGGTTTATGGAATGGAAGCTGGGAAAGGAGATAACATTAGAAATGTAAATTAAAAAATATCCAATAAAAAAAAGACAAGTGGTTCAACTTGATGGTCACAACCCCTTTCACAGGTGTCACATATCAGATATTCTACATATCTGATACTTACATTAAGACTCATAACAGTAGCAAAATTACAATTATGAAGAAGTAAGGAAGATAATGTTATGGTTGGGGGTCACCGCAACATGAAGAACCGTATTAAACGGTAGCAGCATTGGGAAGGTTAAGAACACTGCCATAGAGGATAAGAGTTCAGCTGCTGAAGCCCCGCTGCTTATGGTCAGGGTTGGACTCCATGGTGGACCCTGGACTTAGAGCTCCCTGGCTATTGACAACTCCAGGCCTTGGCCCTCCCGTTGGTCACAGATGAAACCTGACTGGGCATGTGGAAGCCAGGAAGACAATCAAAGGAGTCAGGGAAATGTTTCCAACAAGTGCTATTATCACCCCAACTATGGTTGTAGTTGCAAAAATCCAACATCCAGATTTGGAAAAACTGAGATTGGTTTCATAAATAGTGTCACAAATAATCATGTCTCCTCTGTAGGGGAGCTCCCCCAGAACAGAGGCAGCACATGTGAGCTAGTGCAGATGGCTTGGAGGGAGACAGTCACTTGGAGGCTGAGGTGACTCTATCCTTCAGCACATAAAGCACTGTCCTCAATGTCCCCTAGGAGCTGAAGCAGGGACTATGGAGGTTGCTGAGGGGGAAGAGGAAAGTGTGCTATTCTTCTTTGCCTGTCACATGTGAATATGCTATAGCAGTTTAACCTTGTGAGTAGAATGGTAGTTCTGTTTCCCATGACATATAGGTATGTGTGTGTTGTGTGTGTGTGTGTGTGTGTGTGTGTGTGTGTGTGTGTTGTGTATTACCATAAAGTTAGTGACCCTCTTGTCTTGACTCATCTCCTCTTCTTTACGTCACTGAAAGCACAGTTCTCTATGTTCTCTCTCTCCCTCCCTCCCTCCCTCCCTCTCTGTCTCTCTCTGTCTCCCTCTGTCTCTCTCTGTCTCTCTCTCTGTCTCTCTGTCTCTGTCTCTGTCTCTCTCTGTGTCTCTGTCTCTGTCTCTGTCTCTGTCTGTCTCTCTCTCTCTCTCTCTCTGTCTCTGTCTCTCTCTGTATTTCTGTATCTGGAGACTAGACAAAAGCAGCTTTCTCTATGGGATAGTGGCCATGTTCTAAAACCATGATGGTGGCGAACTGTGAAAATGCTCTAACAGTTTAACCTTGTGAGTAGAATGGTAGCTATGTTACCCAACTTACATATACAGCTACTGTGAAGACCTTCAACACCAAAAATGTACTCCTGGGGCCTTGGGGTGGGGTGCCAGCTGTTGAAGTTCCTCTCCCTGCTGATTGCCCAGAAGGGATTATGGTGCCAAGGCCATTTTGGGGACCTATGCTTTTAACTCTGCTGAAAATGAATTTAATCCATGGATACTTTTCCAGTTGGTGTTGACTTAAGAAACAAGAAGAATGTGTGGATGGATGGGCCCTTGAAAGCAGTTCTCCATCCTTTATTTGTGTACGGTGTGTCCACGCAAGATACAGCTCTGTCCTTGGTAGGAAAGGAGACCATTTATCCCAAGCCTAATGTGAGTGACCATTGACTGGGAACATGAATCCAGGTTGCTTCAGATAATATGCTCCAACCCAGAACTGCTATAGGGGCTGTTATAGTCACATATCAAAAGAAGTTGTTATTCCAGGTGTTTTTAAAAACCACAGGTGGGGAATAGCAGTGCAGCAAAGCAGGGAGAACTCTGATGTAGGTCTCAGGTGCTCTCTGAAGACTTTCTTGGCTTTTGTGTTGATGCAAATCAGCAGCCTACTAAGCTAATACATCCCAGAGGGTTTAACCTGCTAGTTATAAGGTTTTGGATCAGACAGAGAGATGGCCAATGAACAGCAATTAAGGGGACAGCCCTAGACAGCTTTGGCTATGGATCCGTAACATCCCGACTCTCCATACACTTCTACCCTCTACAACAGTTCTAGTCAGCCTGATCAATCAGCTTCGTGAAATCCTTATTATTAGGTGTGACCTTTTGCTGGAGACTTCAGTGCACAAGTGTCCCCTCGCAGCCCCAGCATTCACGTGTCGGACACAAGCAGAAAGGAGAGTTGAGAGGTGGAAGAAGAACTTGACACAGACAAAGCTGTGAGATCCAACGTGAAGACCGAGATCCAGCCTCGCACACTGCTTCCGGTTGTCTCGTGTTTCTGAGAGTCAGTGCTTGTTAGAAATGCCTTTTCTTGTGCTCGTAGACGCATGGGTTCCCAGAGCCCTGAGGGGTGATATCCCTCTGCGGACTTGTCACAGGCTTGCTGCAGGGCTGCTTGACCACATACGCGATTGTGGTCCACCTGCTTCCCCCACAATAGAATGACTCCCTTCCCGTTGTCTCGTTATCGTTGTCTCGTCAGCCATAGCATCTGCTATGCAGATATGTGCTCTTCTCTCCATCTTCCCCGTGTCTTGCCCCGACACCTCCATTCCCAGACTTTTTTCTTCACCATTATTATTACCCTGGCGTCTTGAAGGATACTGTTCTTGGGAAAACATGATCAAACGTCTACTCACCCCAGGTAGGGAGTTGACAGCACATCAAACTAGGGATACCAATGCTTGCAACTTGATGAGCCAAGTCTTGAGGAGTTACTTACAGGAGCACAAATGACTCAAAGACAGCAAGGATGACAGCTTATGAAAGATGGAAACTTGGTTCTTACACAGTTCACAGACAGGCATTAGCAAACCGAGGATGTTAAAAACACAGGGTTCCAGAGGCAGAAGGAACACCCATTCAGAGCCTGCCCCACATGTGACCCATGCATCTACAGCCACCAAACTAGATAAGATGGATGAAGCAAAGAAGGGCAGGCTGACAGGAACCGGATGTAGATCTCTCCTGAGAGACACAGCCAGAATACAGCAAATACAGAGGTGAATGCCAGTAGCGAACCACTGAACTGAGAACGTGACCCCCGTTGAAGGAATCAGAGAAAGGCCTGAAAGGGTTTGAAGGGGCTTGAGACTCCATATGAACAACAATGCCAAACAACCAGAGCTTCCAGGGACTAAGCCACTACCTAAAGACTATACATGGACTGGCCCTGGGCTCCAACCTCATAGGTAGCAATGAATAGCCTAGTAAGAGCACCAGTGGAATGGGAAGCCCTTGGTCCTGCCAAGACTGAACTCCCAGTGGATGTGATTGTTGGGGGAGGGTGGTAATGGGGGAGGATGGGGACGGGAACACCCATATAGAAGGGGAAGGGGAGGGGTTAAGGGGATGTTGGCCTAGAAACCGGGAAAGGGAATAACAATCGAAATGTAAATAAGAAAACCCAAGTTAATAAAGATGGAAAAAAACAAAAACAAAAACAACACAGGGTTCCTTCAAAGGAAGAAATAGAGTCTGTTATCCACCAAGAGGGATGGAGGTGGATGTGGTGACTAGCCTGGCGACCTTTGTGCTACCTATGTGTGGCTGAGACCAAACTGGACTCTTCCCCAATGCGCTTGATTTTCTCAGTCTGTAGAAGCTATCTTTATGGAAGGTGTCACATGTACTTTACAAAGAGCTTCAGTGTAGTCACATCTGATCTTTATTTAGTTTTACTTTGCTCTTCAAGGAGATTTATTCACACTTTATTGTGCACACAGGATTGAGTTAATTATCACCAGAAAGGTTCTCATTAAATCATGCTGTACTCATACATGGAGGACTAAAATAAACTACTTGGGGTCAGACTTCTGAAGTTTGAACCAATACCTGCTACTCAGTTGTGCTGAACCGAACTGCCTTCTTACAGATGATGTCACAGATCACCATTCTGCCGGCAGTGGAGGTCGCAGAGATCCTTCTGCTCACTTCACAACTTGCAGGCAGCTCCGTGGGTTGGAGAATCTCTTCTGGGCAGCTTAGCTGTTTTCTTCTTTCAGGCCGTTTAGCTGGCTTCTCCTTCTTTCAGGTCGCCCAGTGTCTCCAAGGATATTTCAGCAGTCCTAGCAGGTTTTTTATGCTTGAGAAGGGCGGGCTCTTAGGGAATCTGGTCAGTTTCAGGGACTTCCTGATGCCAGTAAATTGTTGACTTCCAAGCTTAAGGAGCTTCCTGCTAGAATGTTTTCCCTCCTTCCAGTTTACTGTTTCACTTTCCTTTTAACTTCCTGGGTCTTAATGAGCTTCCCTCTGGAAGATAGAAGCATGTCTTAGAGGAAACTACTACACGGTATTTCTTTTCTTTCATTTTATTTTTATTAGAAATTCTTTTTTGAGGCAAGGTCTCGTGTAACCCAGTTGTCTTTGAACTCAGGATGTAGCTGAAGATGGCCTTGAACTTCTGACTCTCCTCTTGCCTCCACCTCCAAAGTGCTGGGATGGGGCAAAATTCAAACGTTTGTGGGAGTACACGTGTGGGAGTGTTGAGGACAGAGTTGTTGCACGTTGGGCCTCACATAAGCTAGATAAGTACTCTGCCATCTGAGCTACAGAAATCTTTTGAGAGGAAAGCAGCTCCAGTGGACTGGGAGGCCTCCAAGAAAGCAGCAGCTCTCAGTACCACTCAGGTGCCTACCTTGAAACAACCCAGGAAAGCATCCTCCAATCCAGCTTGGCCATGGGGTCTGCTCAGTCAGGGGAAGCTGCAGAGGCCCAGACACTGGGCACAGGATGAGGCCAAGAGGGCGAGTTACACACACACACACACACACACACACACACAGAGAGAGAGAGAGAGAGAGAGAGAGAGGGAGAGGGGGAGGGGGAGGGGGGAGGGGGAAAGAGGGGGGAGGGGAGGGAGGGGGGGGGGGGGGGGGGAAGGGGGAGGGGGGGGGGGGGGGAGGAGGGGGAGGGGGAGGGGGAGAGGGAGGGGAGAGGGGAGAGGAGGGGGGAGGGGGAGAGGAGAGGGAGAGGGAGGAGGGAGAGGAGAGAGAGAGGGAGAGGAAAGGAGAGGAGAGGGAAGAGGGAGAGGAGAGGAGAGGGAGAGGGAGAGACTCTTGAGCTGTACCTGGCTTTTGTTGGTTCCCACCGAATTCTGGTGGATCACAGCACTTCAACGTGAGCATCACCAAGGATGATGACATTCCTTCCCTAGGAGGTAGAAACACTATCTGCCCCTCCACCTAAGATCCCAGTGACAAACTGAGGTATGGATCCACCCGAGGTCACCAAGCAGAACCCATTATGACTTTATCAGGCTTTTCCTGCAGAGCAATGAACAAGGGATTATGGACAGAAATGCAGAGAACCGTAAAGCAGACACACCAGACGGTCTGCAGAGATGGGACCCACTCCCCTCATCCTTCCCCATCTGTATCCTCTAACTCTTCCCATTGGGGTCGAATTGCTCACAGCTGGTTGGGAGCCATGGCTGGATATTCAAGTAAGGGTCCCACGACTTCCCCGCTTGGTCCCTCTATGAGGGACGGTAAATAGTTAACAGGCTGAGCCGTGAGGATCTTTTTCACAAGCAGGCCCTGTCCCCCCTTCTCTGAGGAAAGGGAAAAAGTGAACAGTCTCATACAACCACAGATCACACTTTACTGAGGACAGGTTCCCTGCAAAGCAGACTCTCTCTGCAAAGTGTCCGTGAGTGTTGGGAGCCAGAGGGGTCATCAGAGGTGGCAGGGTGTGGATGAGGCTGTGGCTCCATAGCACAACCCAGGAGTTCTTTTCAGAGACCTCAGCCCAAGGGCCAGCTCCTGACCCCACTGTGGAAAAGAGACCAGGACACGTCCGCGTCAAGCAGAGATGGGGCTTAATAAAAAGAGAGGTTAATACAAATTTATGCCTGAACATTAAAGATGTGTGTGTGTGTGTGTGTGTGTGTGTGTGTGTGTGTGTGTGTCCTTGTGTGTATGCCTGAGTAAACCCTAAGGTGCTCTGGATCGACTGCAATTGGACAAGGAAAAAACAAGGGTCACAAGGGATTCTCAAGGAGGACTAAGGAGAGTTAATTAAGGAGGGTTAGCTAATTAAGGAGGGTTAGCTAATTAACGAGAGGTAAGATATGCCTTTTAGCACAAATGGAAAAGGAGAAAGGCCTTACACATAGGTCGATATTATCATAACATTCTTATTTTAAATGTCTCCGCAAAAAGAACGTTAAGTCTATATAATAGCCTGAATTCTGGCCTCTTAGCTGGTGGGAGACAGCAAGCTGACTTCAGCGAATGGTGTCTTTCCTTTCTGTGGCCTCTTAGTTCCCCTGTCTCTCTGTCCTGGGCAGACTGTTGGGTCTCTCACAGGGAGGTGATCACTGAAAGTATAACTAGATGTTGCAGGTCCAGACCTGAACAGCATGGGGTTATGTTAGACCTTTAATGGCCACTCACTGTCTGCTGCTATGCCTTAGGACTACTAAGAAAATCATCTGGGAATGTATTAACTGTCCACAGGCTTCCAGCAATCCCAGTGCTAATAAGCCCCTACTTGCCAAAACCCACCTACCTGATGCTCCCACTTATGTATTTGAAAAGTGCCTTGATTTATGGCTTTCTTTTCTTCTGTAACTTAAAAAAAAACCTTTGTAAAAACTTGTTAACACTTTGGAACTTAACATTTGGGGTAACCTGGATTTGTTCTCAAGCCCACGGTCTTTCATACTTGATCCCAGAATAAATTCGCTCTTATTCTCTTGGAGGGAAGAGTTGTAATTTTAGGTGGACACAACAAAATGTCCATGTCTGATCCTACCCTGTCATGCACCTACCTGCAAAGGTCTATGGGAAAAAGGTCAATTTGGTGGGTCCCAGCATGCGACTGGGCCGGCGTCTCAGGCGGCCGAATCCGGCAGGTGGCGCTCGTGCTCTTCTAAGGTGGCCAGGACTCGGCCGAAATAGAAATAGCAGTGGAGAGCATACACTTCCTTGAATTCTGCCGGCTTAATAGTTACAGAACGGAGTGTTCTAATTCCAGGGTGGGAGTTGTGGGAAATCTCCTGGTCCACCACTGAGCTGACTGGAGGGCTCCTTCAAGGTATCCCGGACAAGTTGACAGGGAAACCCTGAGCAAGAACAGACAGAAAACTTTCAAAACCCACTCTGCGGATCCTGGGGACACCTGAACTGGTCCTGTCACTACGCAGGATGGGCCCAGCCAGCAGCCTCCTTCAAGTGCATGGGTGCCAACAGAAAGGCTTCCTTCTTATCGGCTCATTGATTTTCATTACTTGCAAACAACAGATGAAACTTCCTGGGCGGGAAGGTAGAAAAAGAGCTAGTGGGTCTCTGCCCTCCACTTCTGGGGGATCCACTCTCTGCTCTGCCGAGGAGGGTTGTGGAAACCGATTCCTGAGATGTGGTGTGAATTTAAAGGACAGGCACAGAAGGGAAGTGCTTGTCAGCAATTGACACAAGACTACTGCCTTGCTGTATAGAAATCAGGAAGGAATAGTCTTTTTAATCTTCGGGGACAAACCCTTGAGGGAGCAATCGCTCCTGGCAATCCCATCCTACCAAGGCAGGACGGGTTTGGCTGCCCACCTCCCAGCTGCCCTGGGAAGCCCAGTGTCCTTGAAACCTAGAACCTCTATCCAGGACTTCACTATTCCTAGGATTGGGGTCAGCTCAGAATGGCTCAGCTAGAGAGACCAGTTGTGTGAGCTTTGTCTGGCTTTTCTCCCTTTCCTCACAGAACTTTGCTGAGCTCCCACAACCTCCTTTTGAAGCCTGTGCTGTGAACCTGTTTTTCTACATCCAGAGATTCTGAAGACTCGTCCTCTTGTCTACATGAAAGTAGCCTGGGAGAGTATCCGAAGCGGCCATGTTTTGTCCTCGTGCATAGCAGTTAGGACCCCATAGGCGTTTGCATGTCCCAGTCGTCAGATTTTTGTGACCGTGACACAGAATTTATACAGAAAACCCAAGGTTCTCTTGATGTTCCTTCACCCTTTACTGCTACAAATTTTGCTAATTGACACTTTATTTTTTATAATCCGCACAAGGTGACAGGGTGTGAGCGGTCTCTGTGACTGTCTTAGTATGTTTCCGGGGTCCTGGTTTCCAGGAGAGGGTGTCCATTGCTGTCTCGTTCCGTTTTGACTGTCCATGCCTTTAGTATCAAAAGCTGGGGCAGAAGACATATCATTTGTTTTAAGTTTTATTTTGGGATATTGGCCCTGAGAAAATCGTTAATGCACAATATGCTTAGGTTTATGTAATTGAAGCAATTAAACTTATGAAGATTTGGAAATAATTTCATTCTCTGGGTGCTTAGAGAAGTGGGGTGAATCTACACAGTGGAACATTACATACCAAGCAAACGTAGTACTCCTTAAAACTGTGTAGATTTTTGTCATTAAACTGAGGCAGAATAGACACTGAGAACATAAGGGAAAAAAGTGCTTCCTCCAATCCTGGAATCTGTTGAAGCATCTTTCAAGCTAAAAAAATCATGAATGCCAGCACAGGCATTTGCTATGAACACTGCCTACAGATACAGTATTTCTTTTGCATTGAAATCCTGATTATAAATCCTGTTAAAATAGCTACGAACAGAGGAAATGCCTCCAGGATGGCCAGGTCCCTTCCCTGGTTATTCTCTGAGAATCCTACCGAAAGGACTATCAGCTTGTTTACAGTGAACTCCCTGCCCACTTCGTTCACTGTCAGCTCTCATCCTTCAGATAACTCCCAGGAACAATTCTGTGATCTCAAACCCCACCAAACTCCTACCCACGACTACTGATTGTAGGTCTGACCTCTGTGAGAAGCCCACACCCACGCCTTTCATCCTTCCCAAACACTTCTCTTAAGTCTTGTGCTTAAAATCTACATTAAAATGTCTTTTAACGAGTCCTCAACCAAGTTCATAGTGGCTCGTCCTGAAATTCTTCTATACGGCGAAGCCAATGATCAGACTCTGAGCCAAAGTTCCTAAAAGGTGGGAGTGGCTTCCCAGGTTGCTTTTGGAGAGTGGAGGAGTGTGGAGCTGTGCCTCTGTCCCTGCTTCTGCTGACAGTATGATAAAACCCACCCGACTGTATAGTTACACTCAATGATGTTAGGAAATGTATGCATAATCATTGCCGCAAACTGCCAACCTTTCTTTAGCTCACAAACTTCCTGGTTTCCATTTATAGCCAAATCCCTGCTACCTTACCTTTCGTGATCTAGGCGAACTCTGACGATTTGCTGTTGGTTTTGTCTTCACAGAGAGAAGTTAGTTCAACTTCTACAGCGCAGGAATTACATGAACACGGTCTTGTGAGTTGGCCTTCTTTATTTAGCATGCGTTTGAGTGCATCTATGCTGCCAACTCTCTCTGGGTTAGCGACCTGCCACCTTAGCGTCTGCTTGTGACCCTCTGTAGGGTTACACACTGTTTTGTTTATATATTCGCAACTCACTGGATACTTGGACTGCTTTTGGTTTTTAGACATTATGAATCTGTGGTCTTGGGGTCACTAGTCCTTTGTCGCGCGCCCAACGTCTCACCAGTAAGAACGACGCGCGGCAACAGGATTCTTCTGCGAACAAGCCTTTACTGTACAGCTCTCTTGAACAGGCACAGGGGACAGGGGACCTCAAACAGCAAGAGCGCTCGCCTATATACACAACAGTATGCTAATAATCTCTCAGGGATTGGTGGGGCACGGATCACCCCACTACTTGTCCTCCAGGGATTGGCGGAGAATGAATCACCTCACTAGCATGGTACCGCCCCTCATTAGCATATTAACGGCCAACTGACACCAGGTGCAAAAACTGCACATGTGCAGTACCGTTGTTCACCACTGGAGGGCGCCCTACAGTCCTTTACTATAGGTGTCTGCCTCTCATGCCCAGTCAACCTTTCGTAGCTTTTGTGCAGCCCCTCCCACCCTTCATTTCTACTTCTAAGCAAAGCTCCTCTCTTCAGCTTGTATGGCCGAGCGTATAGAAAAGTAAGAGGAAGAATCAAAGTGCATTTTAGAGAAGCTTTGTCCAGAAAGACAAACCAGATGCTGACTCCAGAAGTGGACGTTCCAGGTCTCAGCTGACTTTTGAAGAAGGGCTCTGGAGGAAAAGGCTGCCAGGGATGGGAGTCTCTGTCCAGTGTTTCACCCTAACCCGTCCTCCCCTGTGAATACCATCAAGGCCTTCTGCGTTCTTAAACTCCCTGAAGGTGGAGATTCGGGAAAGAAAAGTTTCTTGTATTTTCCAAGGCCAGACCATGAGGAAATTTCTTTCCTTCAATTAGTGTCCACCTCCAGTTGGTCTTAGATGCCCATAAAGTTTCAGGCCTCTGCAGCTCCATAAGAATCTGCTCAGCTGTGCCAATATGGCAGTAACATTTTATTTCTTCAGGCATTGTCCCAAGGGTCTTTTCTTATTCTTACCAGCACAAGCTGATGCCTGCTTTGGGTCTTAGATAATTCAGTAGGGTTGTGATTTTAATTTGCATAGGCACTTGGCCCACTTTAGGGGGCCAAGAGAAGTCATAGAGAAGTCATAGGGCCATAAATGTGAGGAAGGCTTCCAGATGGCCTTGGACCAGTCCTCTTCCCTCTATTGGTTAGCTCTTTGTTGAGGCAGCAGAACTCCAGAGATAATTGACTTATATATTGGAGCCAGAACTATCGGCCCAACGCATGGGGTTTAAAGGTATTTACCAAGCCAAAATTTATGTAAAAGTCTTAATAAAGAGTAGCCATGTGGACAGAAGCACAATGGTAGTTTCTCAGAAACTCTTATGTTCCTAACAGGGAATGGAGTCCTTTTAATAGATAGGAGGTGAACAGCTCAGTGTTATTAGGTAGTAAATTTTTACATCATTTCTTCTTGTGACTGGTCCTGTGAGGTGAGCCTCAGGCATAGTTAAGAATTAGTCAGGAATTGTTTGTATAGGTCATCACAGGTTTCTGGGTCAGGCTCTCCTGTACAGGGGCTGCTTGTTAGAGTGGTGGTTTCTCTTTGTATTATTGGTCTCATCATCATCATCATCATCATCATCATCATCATCACCACCACCACCACCATCATCATTTTAGTTCCAAAAATAAAAAGTTGTAGGTTTATGTCGATATGCAGGTGAGGGCTGGCACCAGTTAGGTCAAGGCCATGATTGGACAGTAATAGAAATAAGGTGGGGACAAAGTTTTGTAAGGTGGGAGAGAAGGAGGAGGAGGCAGAATTAAAATGGAGATAGGGAAGGATGACCCAGATCCGGGTGGTTTTGAATTGCCAAGGTAGCTGGGATGGATTTCTGTAGGCAAATTTATCTTATGTAGGAGGGCGGTTTATACCCTCATCAATTGGTTCTAAATTCATTGTGTGGATGTATTGTGGATTGAGAATTTAACATATAAATCTGATTGTTGGGTTACAGTTTGTTGAGCCTTGATTTTATCAGGTAGCTAGGACCAGGGAGTTCCTGGCTGGCCAGCAATGGGAGTGGAGAGACTGCTGGGGCTAGAAGATAGCTAGGCTAGCATGGCATGGTGCCACACTGGAACCAGCTTGCCTCTGAGATAAATTAATGTTAGTTCTATATGGCCCTACGGTGCCAGAACTAATGCCAGGGAGTGACCGCATGGGTCTGAGAGTAGCAGGGGGCCAGTGTGGTACAGTGACGCTCAGGAACTGTCACTCCTTTTTTATATTTTTACCCTAACGAAAAGTAAAGGGTCATTTTAGCTCATGCTTGGTTGGGTAGCCTGTCAGACCATTAGCAGTCTTCAAAGCCATTGAAGATGAGTCTCTCCATTTCTTCTAGTGATGCTGTCTCCTCCAAGTTTTCTGGTAGCACACTAAGTCTAAGAAAGAATAGATAACACGATTACTTTCTTCAGCATCAAAATACAACAGGAAAGGAGGGAGGAAACATCGCAGTTGTTAATTGTTAGTATGACAGGGTTGAGAACCACCTGGAGATGGGCCTTTGGATTTGCTTATGATTAGGTTAAAATATGAGTTATCCTGGCTGGGGCCACAAATTGAAGTTTACTCACATACCGGGTTCCAATATGATGTAAACTATAGCTCCTGAAAGGGAGGCATGTCACACATTGTACATTAATCCCTCAAGGATCATTAGCTATTGTTCAGAGACTAGAATGCTGTAGGGCCAGAGTCTCATAAATTATCTGAGGACATCTTTAGTCCTCTTCATAGCCACCCATTGCCGGATACTTTGTCTGGCCTTACATCCTTGGGGTTATTATGTGAACCCTTTGGAATTGTTAACTTAGAAGATCCCTAGCTCTTCCCAACCTCAAAGATAAGGAGGCTGACAGATAACATCTGAGGCCCGTAGAAGAGGTCTTCTTTTGTTGTAACTGCCTACGTGTACTTTCCACAAATGTAGTGCTTTAAAATTGTCTCTAAAATGTATTATTTTATCACACCCGTGTGTATGATGTATGTGGATATGCATGTGTGTGGAGGTCAGAGGACGTCATTGTGGGTTGGTTCTCTTCTTCCACCTTCATGTGGGTCCTGAGGATGAAAGTCAGGTCCTCAGGATTCCATGGAAAGCTCATCTATGCACTGAGCCATTGAGCATCTCACTGGCCCTTGAAAGTATCTTGATTTATGACTTTGCTGTGTTACTATGAAAAAATCCATTAAATTATTACCATGATGGGACATGGAATGTGTTAACCTTGAGGCTAGCAAGCATAGAAGGCAGTACCCTGGGAACATATTTGATTTGGTTTTGCATAAACATCACCTCTTGTAATAATAATGTACTTGTCAGCATGTACTACACACACACACACACACACACACACACACACACACACACACACACACACTCTTATCCAAACAATGCACCCAGTACCCCCTGAGCCTGTATGGCTAGTCATATTCCCACTTATAAGTAATAGTGTACGTTTTCCCACCCTTAGTAACAATCAAGTTTAAGCAATTTCTATGCAAAGATATTCCCAGTGTATCTGGGTATGAAGAATAGAAAAACCTTATCCAGTCTGAACTCGTTTTGGGTGCATGCTTAGTGAGGTAAAACTGTATTCTCAAGAGCGCTTTTAGGGAGAACTCCTTTTTGCCACCTCTGCCTATGCAAATATTGGCACACATATGATTAAAATGAGATGCATTATAGAAAGGGACATGCCCAGTGGGAAAAATAAATATATGACCTAGTGTTAGCTAACTATTTCTTAGTCAGAGCTCTCGCTCATGTGGCCAGCTGTCAGTCTGGACAGTCTTTCTCTATAACCTCAACTATTGCTTTGCTCAGAATGAAGTCACCTTGCTCTGTCAAGGACAGGAAAGTTAGCCAGCACAGCCTCTTTGATAAGCCATCGTCTCTCCTGTTACTATCCACACATCCCCGTTCAATTCCTTATAAAGGATCGTGGGCCCTGGAAACAATAGCAACTTCCTTCCAGATCCAAATCTATGCCTGCGACATGAATAGATGCAGCCACTGCTTGAGCTCAATAATTCCTCTCCCCTTCCTTTTTCTTTAAACTCTCCATCCTTCCCCACACGCTTGCTTCAAGTCCCCCTCCCATTGCTAGGCTGCATACCTGGTTTGATAGGCTCACTCCCAGATGTCAAGGCTTTCAGTGCTAATTACCTTCCAGCTGGTAGGGGTGCTACCTCAGGGAGCTGCCACACAGGAATCCTGGTGATCTCCATTTCACATCCTTGCCACTAAGTTTCTGTGGGGCTCATGTGTGTCTCTGACCTCCAGTGTCAGCAGAGTGATGTCCCATGGGAGGCAAGGAGGCAGTTTAGTTCAACACAACTAAGTAGTGGGTGTTGGTTCAATCTACTGTAATATGACCCTGAGTAGTTTATCTTAGGCATAACTAAGCACAGCACAGGTTGACAAAAACTTTTCTGGTGAGAATTAACTCAATTTCGTGTACACAATAAAGCAGGAATCTCCTTGAGAAAAAGAGTAAGTTAAATAAAGATCAGGTGTGGCGACATTGAAACTCTTTGTAAGGTACACGTGACACCTTCCAAAAAGATAGGTTCTGTAGATTGACTTTGAAAAATTAGCTTATAATAGGGGTCTGGGGAGGGTCTGGTGTGGTCTCCCTACCATTCAGATAGTTCAAATGTCACCAGACTAGAATACCTGTCCACTTGCAGCCTTCTGGACACAAAGCGGACATTGTATTCCTTCTCTTGGAGAACAGCCCTGTGCCCTAACATTCCAGATTCCCTAGCACTTGTCAGTGGCCTCAGTACCTCTGCGTGTCCCACACTTGTGTATTCTGCAAGGTGAAGGCTGACACATAATATGGGTGGTTTGGAAATGGGTGTTCCTCTTAGGGAAGGGGGAGTGAAGAAGCTGATTTAGGGGCTTGTGTTTCCATGGGAGCAATTTTAAACATGGCAAGTACTTACAACAAAGGGGCAGTGGTATAGACTTCTGAAGTGGAAACTTAGGGGTTCTTTGGAAAGTCAGTTGTGTTGGATGGTGTTTTGCTGGAGCAAACATGGGAAGGAGTGTTTTCCTGAAACGCACACAGGAAAGGCTATGGCAGACTCATGAAGGAACCTTTCACTGAAGTAGACCTAGGAGAAAGGATGTTCTGCTAAAGCAAGCATGTAAAAAGACACGTGATGAAAGATTCTTTGCTAACAACATGCATGTATTGGTCCACCTTACACTGTATAGTTGAGCTCCGTTTGTTGGGATTCCATAGAAAGAGACTTCTGGTGCTGTCCTGGCAGCTTCTTGACACTTCCTCGGACTCAGGCTGATTGACAGAGTGATGTCAGCTGAGAAAGACATACATGCTGAGGCAATACACATGGTGATATGGTGAGGCAAGACCTGAGGAGAACTCATGATGTTTGGAGAGACTGTAAAAAGGACTCAACAGACAATGATGGAGGCTGAGCTAGGCTTGCTTAAAGACCCAGCTGTGCTGTGCTTGTTGGTCTCGTCTTCGCTGATCTTTACTTCCACAAGAGAGGCCCAGCTTCTTCCGGCATCCTTCCTGGTCCCACCTGTTGACTTGTGCTGATTCAGCTGAGGCTGAGCTGTTCCTACTAGGTAGTGCCACTGCTGCTTGTTGATGTTTGCTATCTTGACAGTACTGAACTGGACTGCTGATGTATCTGTGAAGTGTTTGTGAGTGGATCGAACTGCCACTGCTGACCTGTGAACTAAACTGCCGATTTTCCAAAGAACAATTTCCAAACAGGTTCAGGTCCCCTGTATCCTTTCTTTTCCACCACCTCTGGTGGGTGGTGGGCTAGAAGGGAGGTTAAAGGATTTACGAATCATCATTAAAAGTAGAATTTGAAAAAAATTAAAGTTACAGACTTCATCTGCTGTACATGGGTCCAGCCCTATTGCCCCAGTAAGGACATCATTTTTACCACAAGTTGGATATTGGTTTCAGGGAGGAAAATCGCTGTATGACACTCTGACAAAGAAATAGAAATCACCATGTTGGGGAAATCCCTGAGGTACCGGGTCCAGTTTGATGATAATTTGACTTCTGAGCAAAGACAAACCTCATCCTTACTTTCCTTGTCTGTCAGAACAAAGGGTAGGATGAGGAATCTCCAAGGAACTGTGCACACAGTCTGGTCTTCAAGCTGGAACTTTGCATAAGGACATGTGTAGTACCTCCAGGCCTTCAGTGAAGTGGGAGATGCTACTCACAAAGCCCTCTGGGTGGGAAAGTCTCTAACAGATGACCGACCAGCCTTCTTGTGGATCTATTCAATCGCATTTTAGGACAATTTATTTTCCTGCTTTTCTCATGAGGTGTCTATGTGCCAACTAACCAAATTCCATTCCGTGTGGCTGCCTGGCTCCGGGGAACATGACAGCTCTTCAAAGATATGTCATTATCCCAAGAGTCATAACAGGCCAGAGGTTTCTTTTATCCATCTTACCTGAAAGTTTTAGTGACAGGTGCTTCCCATTTCAAAGCCTCACTTTTCTTCCTCACAAAGCAGGCGTTTCCCAGAAGTCTGTCTGTAGCATCCTCTTGGGTTAAGTGAACATTGGAGAACCGCAGCAGGCCTTTCTGTCATGTGATAAAAAAAAAAAAAAAAAAAAGCTTCGAGTTGGAAAGAATGAGGGAAAATGTTTGACAAGTTTCAACTATGAATTTTTTATGACCTGTTTCTGGAAAGGGTTGACTGTAAAAGCAGCCAGCGAAGTTAGCTCTGAGGGTTACCTCTGCCAAGAAGAGGCATCCAACAGGGAGCCTGGGGCTCCTTGGTTTCCATTTAATTTTTTTATTACATTAAAATGACTTAAAGATTTATTTTGCTTTCCAACTATGTGTGTGTGTATCTGTGTGTGGGCACGTACATAGGAGTGGTGTCTGTGGGGGGTGAGAAGAGGGTTATCGGCTCCCCTGAAAGTAGAATTATAGGTGGTTTTGACTCTCCTCGCATGGGTGTGTAGACTGGACTCAGGCCATCTGAAGAGCAGTCTGCTTTCTGAACTGACGAACCACTCTCTAGCCCTTTCATTAAATTTGATTTGCTCTATGTGCATGTGTGTGTGTGTGTGTGTGTGTGTGTGTGTGTGTGTGTGTGTGTGTTGGGGGGGCAGGGCATAGACTACATGTGAAGGTCAGAGGACGGCCCATGGGAGTTCATTTTCTCTTTCCAACACATGGGTTCTAGGGATTGAATTCAGGCCACAGGGTTAGCGATAACATCTTTTCCCATGGATCCATCGTTTTGACCTCCATCTGTGCCTTCTAAACTGTCAATCAGGGTCTCAAGGGAACTTCCCCCGTGAGGAACAAGAGTAATCTTGCTGCCAGTGGACTCCGCATTAGCAGCCATCTTTGGTGAGTATGATAGAAGCTAGCCAGTACAACCACTCAGTGGAATAGCATATTAACCAAGCATGCTCTGAGCCCTGCATGTGACCACAATGGCAACTCCATCCCCCTTGTGTGCCCACCTTACATCTCTTGATTCAGAGATGGAGACAAAGGTCATGTCTTATATGGGACACTGTTTTCACAGCATTGGTGGGGGCAGGGGCAGAAAGCAGTGCCCCATCTTGGCCAGTGCCTCTGACAGTGTCTGGGGCCATTGTCTCATCTTCTCACAACCCATTGGTTACAGCAGGTCACATAGCGGCATCTTCCTCTCAGGCTTAGGAAGCTTGGCAGTGGGACAGTGGCCCTGAATCATGTACGCAGAGTGGGTGGTGAATTAATGTAGACAGGACTGTGCTCTTGTATGGGCTACTGACCGAAAATCCAACCTGAGTAGACTGGATAATGGGGAAAAAAAGGAGACATAAAGCAAAAGGCATAGGGAGAAGAAAAGTCTCCCCTCCCCCAGTCCAGCTCCCAGTCTGCTTTTGTGCTCTGTTTGCCCAGGAATTGGTCAGATCACTCTAGCCTTGCGGCTCATGATGCTCTGGCTTGAAGCTTCAATCCTTTGTCGGATGCCAGCTACCAGTAACCTTAGCCTCAGTCACGATGTCAGCAAGATGGGGGTGTGGCATCCATTCAGTTTCCAAGTTCTCCGGAACAAAACTCACTTTTCCCGGAAGCTGGAATCTTGTCCTTGTGCTTCCTCCTGGTCCTTATTGGATGATGTCATGCTGGGTCTATCTGTGATCAAGGAAATGACCAGATTGGCCAGGTTCAAGTCACCTCCACTGGAAGCAAGAATTCAAAATGGGAGAAGGTGCACACATGTGATGAGACACAGCCAGTCTTCTGAGCTCCTGAGCCACATGACATGAGTCAGGTAACTTGCGATGCATTAAAAAAAATAACTTTGGCCTCTTCTAACAATACACTTTTTGCATTGCATGTGGGGAAGCCTGGTGCTAACAGTTTCCCATTTTGTTTTGGGTATTATCCTTATCGTAATGCCCACAGAGCTACTGCTGTGCTTGGCCACTGACAATCCCCCCCTCCCCCGTCCCTGACTGTTGCTGTGTGTCTGGACCGTATTTGCTGAACCTTTTCTGGGCATGCCCATATTGTCTTATGACATGCTCAGGAGTGACATGAAAAATGTAAGATTCTAGGCAATGTCCAGTTTCCTCACATGCACTGCACTATGAGGTTGGAGGTCAAATGCTTTGGGGAGGGAATGAAGAAACCAGGGAAGGAGGTGAAAAGTAATGAGGTGGTCCTTGGTAGAGAATCCCATCTTTTTTTTTTTTCTTTCCCAGTTTGTTATTCAAAATATTTTTTCTCTAATTGAATTTTTAATGCAATATATTATTATTATGCTTTCCCTCTTCCCAACTCCTCCCAGACCCTCCCTGCTTCCCCAACCCCATACCTTTTCTTTCTCTTTCTCTTTAAAAAGTAACCACAAGAAACGTATACCCACAAACAAGCCCCCACAAAATCAGGAACCAAAGTGTACAACCAACAGACCATTAAGACAAAGAGTGTCTCAACAAAGCAACGTGAGACAAAGTATTAGAAAAACCATTGAGTTTGACCAATGAGTTTGTTTTTCTGCCATCTGCTGCTAGGTGCAGGGCCCAGTTCAGGGTGCAGGGCCTACTGCTGGGCATGGGGGCTATACCGAAGTATGGTTGATGCACCCAGTGGAGAAAACTTGGTTTTTCCTTTTCTGTGGTGCCAATTGCAGATAGCCCTGTTGGTTAGTGGTGGGAGCCTGTGTCCACTTTCCCCTCTCAGCCCCGGGACCCCATCAGGCTTGAACACATAGGTCTCAAGCACGCTGCCATAGTCTCTGTGAGTTCATATGCACATCAGTCCTGTTGTGTCTGAAAGACGCCATTTCCTTGGGTAGCATCCTTAGGTAGCATCTACACACCCTCTGGGTCTTCCATTCTTTCTGTCGCCTCTTCCCTGAGACCTGAGGGATATCCCCATTGTCCAGTTGTGGTCTTCTGTGTCAGTTTCTATCTCCTGCAGGAGGAAAGAGACATCCATCTTGAGAGGAAGGAAATGGCAAGGCTGTGTTTCTGGAAAGACAAAGATAGGCAGGTGTGTGTGGGAGGAGTATGTTAGGAAATGCCATAGCCCCTCATTGATAGTGACTGTCACTTGTGCATGTTCACTGAGGAGGAATAGGTCTGAGTTCTCCAAGGCTGCCCACCGCTCAGTCAATACTGGTTGACCGCTTGTGACTGAGGCTTCCCTACGTCTTTGAGAGTAAGCTAAAACAGTAATGTGTTTGAAATGCTTCCACTGCCTTCCTTTTCACTGTAGCAAAAGTTCATTTTTCTTGTATTGTTTCTCTCTCCTAAAAGAGCAGAATGAAATAGAGAGCAGTGTCTGTTAGGTTGTGGAGGCTCCACACTGGTGATGGAATCCCTCTGCCTTATAAAACACTCACAGGAAACCTGGCGATTGCTTCTTCCACATCTCTGTTTCCCCAGAGTTTTTCGTACTGAGTGTGGTCAAGGGAACTGAGGCTGGAGGGTACTTGATAAAAGAGAGAGAGAGAGAGAGAGAGAGAGAGAGAGAGAGAGAGAGAGAGAGAGAGAGAGAGAGAGAGAGAGAGAGAGAACGAATATGAAGGAAGCAAGAAGAATGGAAAATACAAAAGCTAAACTCAAAAGTGTGGTCCGTGTAGGCCAAGTTGAGACTATTAAAATGAGGTTTAGGCAGGCCTTCAATGTGAATGTCTCCAGAACTCCTGGCACAGTTGAGGACCCGTGGGCTCCCCACTTCTCCCTCTGAGAGAAGGCATCTCTGTTCTTCGTCTGTCTGCTCACTTTCAGCGTGACTCCCTGGCACATGCAAGCCGCAGAAGACTCCTGGGACAAATGTGCCCAACCCAGCACTCCACAGCATTCTGCAATGACTTGCGGTTCTCATGTCCTATCACCCTGGAGACACACCCTCGTTACTGCCGACGTCCCTAGGGAATGCCATGTCTCCAGAGTTGGTTTTGTTCTCTGCTTGCTTTCCTTCAGCTAACAGAGTGTGAGATTGGGCCTGAGTATCCCCCCCGTGCTGCAGACAGAGCTGGTGTGGGAAGGTGGCCACACTTTCTTCACTGGCTAGTGAGTACCTAGTACATAACAGTCGGGGTGGTTGTCCAGACCTTTAGTTTTAGAATCTGAATCACTCAACTCCCAGAAACTTGTTTGCTCTGACTCAGATGTTTTGTTTTGTTGTGTCGTGCCGTTACATTGAGGTAAGGCTTCCAGGTTCTGCATGGGAGTCTTTAGAAGCAAGCTCACTCTTTCTTTTTTCTTTTTTTAAAATTACGAGATAAAGAGTTATTTTTCTCTGTGATGTAAACAAACAAGACAGTATGAAAGGCAAGCTTGCTTCCTCCTCTCCCAGCCCTAGCAGCTCACTGCCTCCTTCATGACTCCAGGATTGACCTGATTGGGATGGTGAGGAGACAAAAGGAGAGACACACAGACACAAGCACAGAAGATCTCATATTAGGTAAGTTGTGCAGTCTCTGACGGGGGCCACACCAACGCTACCAGGTATGAAACTGAAACCTTAGTGTGTTCATTATGAACCACTCAGGAGGAGTTAGCTAGTTTTGGTAGGAGGTCTCTGCAGGGAGCCATCTAAGGTTGTAAACACCCAGAATCATGAAGCTGCAGTTGCTAGTTTTTGCCATCGATAATTCACAAAAACTCATAGTTAAACCAGAGGAAGCCTTTGCTATCCCGCTGAGCCTCTCCCAGTCACACAAGGGATTCCATTTGATTTGGAGCAGACACATAGCAGTTATCAAGCAATTCAATTATTCAAGTCATGGTTCTAGCTGATCTTGGAAGCAGGTGACCCCAAGGGAAATGAGTGTTCTCAGCTGAGGAGTGTTGGAGTCTGGGAGTCACCACCTCAACCACTCAGACACCAGTCTTAGTCAAATAGGGATGCGTTATTGAATGCCACAACCCAAGAGTGATCACTCAGGGTCACACATCAGACTAGGGAGATGACTGTGGTGTTAAGATCCTATAGGGCTTTTTAAAGTCTGTGATTTCAGACATCTATGCCAAGTTATTCCACCAGTTAGGATTTAGGGGTAGGGGGCTTCCTTAGGAACATGTCTTTGTTGTACACTTACCCTGTTCTCATTGGTTGGGGTATTCAACTGTGGCAGGGGACTTGCCTTGTCTAACATTCATATCTTAACCAGGATGTCAGTTACCCACGTACATTTCTTTTTCTTCCAAGTAGGAAGTCAGTTTCCAGGGAGGTCTTGGGAACTCAAACTTTACTTGACCCTCACTAAAAATGGAAGTCTTATTCCAAATAGTTTCTCGTAATGATGCAGGTGTCTCTCTTGTGTTGGGGTTCATCTCAGGGGTAGCTCATAAAAGTAAATACCATAAAAAGCTCATACATCGGTATAGGAAGTGCTTCTGGGTGGCTGGTTTGGGTCTGAGATTTTTGTGGGTAACTATACAAAAACAGTTCTACTGACTTCTATTGTGATTGGTTTCCAAGGGCACAGAACATAACAGGATATGTAATCAACCTGGGCGTGAGAAAGTTTCCTAGTAACAGCAGAAACAACGTATAAGAAAGTTTCCTTATAATATTAGGAACAAAAACAAAATGTCAGGCTAGCCAGGGAACAGTACCTAGGCCTTAATATTCCATCTGGACCTTAACATTTTACCTAGGCCTTAACACGGAGGTGACCGTGCAGTCAGAGAAATCCTGGGACCTGAGTGCGAAGGCAGGAGCTGGGCTGTGATAGGAGGAAGCGGGGAGGAGGAGGTTCTTGAGGACGGGGCTCCTCCCTAGTGTTTCAATGAGAGAAGAGATTCAGGTAAACTTATGCCCAGGAACCGTAGCCTACGATCGTTTAGAAACTCAAGCTTTCTCTGGAGGCACATTATCCCTGGACATGCTTATTTCTGGCTGTGTCCAACGGCAGTTCCCAGCTTGGCAACAGGACTCAGCACTGGCCCTTTAAGTGACACCAGGACTCCACTCCTCAGGACTTTTCTATGGAAAGTAAAGGCCCTGGCCCCTTGGCAACTTTACAACGGGGCTTGAGTTGCAAAACAGAGCGCACTGGGAAGCTGTGTCTCTCCCACCTTTCTTTTTTATTGTAAACAAAGAAATTGCCAAAATAGAAACTCTCTCCCTCTCTTGTCCTTTCCGAGAGTGATAATGTGGACGATCCATCATTTTTATTTTGTGCGGTGAGTGATCACGGAGAGACGGACACTCCTCTCTGTTGGCTTGTACACCCTTGTCCTCATCCACAACCGCGTCTGGCACCTACGAGTGTTTATTTCAACTTGATAATTAAAGAAGAATGTTAAGTGTGCAACTCAATTCTAGTCTAACTGCTGGAGAGAGCATGGATAACAAAAACCCCTTGAGGAAAGCTTAGAGAGAGAGGGGGGAAGAAAAAAAACACCACATTTACAAATAACAAATTTTGGGGGGGAAAAAAAAAACCCAGAGCATTTTGGTCTAGGACACATGCAGCTTTCTTAGACTGTCCTTATTTATTTATTTATTTATTTATTTATTTATTTATTTATTTATTTATTTATAAGAAAACAAGGAACAAGAGTCCTGTGCTAAATCAACAAACAGAATCAACTGTAGCAATAATTTCAAAATAATCTTTAGAAACCAAACAGGGAAAAAAGACATCTGGAGATGGTAGGTGAGAGGGTACAACAGTCTATATTTTTTTTAAAAAAAGTGACAGATGAATAAATGTAAAAAAGAAACCACGTGTCTCCCCCTATGGTCTCTTGGGTCAGAACACAGAATCTTAGCACAGATATTTCTAGAGAGATAGGAGTATCACCATGTTTTATGCCCACCACCATCTCAGTGAGCTCTATAGCAACCAGAGCTGGTTTGTGTCTTAGGACTGCCCACCAGGAGGCTGGGATGGTCTTAACATCACAGACCTAAGGGGTATACAGTTTAAGTTGATTTCTTTCTGTTTCTGTCTCTGTCTGTCTCTTTGTCTCTATCTCTGACTTTCCTTCTCCTCCTCTGTCCCTCCTTTCCCTTAATCTCTCTGTCTCTCTCTGTTTCTTTCTCTGTATCTTTCTGTCTGTCTCCGTCTCTATCACTGTCTTTCTGTGTGTGTGTGTGTAGTGTGTGTGTGTGTGTGTGTGTGTCTGTGTGTGTGTGTGTATGGGTTTTTAGTGTGCCTTCTGAGTTTCTGTCTCTCGGTCTCTGTCTCTGTCTCTGTCTGTTTCTGTGTATATATGCATGTGTATGTACGTATGTGTGCGTGTGTGTGTGTGTGTGTGTGTGTGTGTGTGTGTGTGTGTGTGAGTTTGGAGTGTGCCTGCCTATTCCAGCCTGATCTGTCCTAGACAGTCCCATGCAGGCCTATGGAAGCCATGGAGGGAGCAGGCACTATGCCTAAGAGGTGGCCTCAGGCTTCCCGGTGACGTGGAGAAGGAGGACTTTGGTGTGATGCTGCTAAGGCCCAGAGCTCAGTCCAGGGGAGTGATTTCTGTTACATGTACAGCCTGGGCCCTTGTAGAGGGTTGACCAGAAACCCTCAGGGAGGACATCTTTTGAGACTGGGGAGATCTTAAGGAGGTTGCAGGCATGGGCTGGTTGTGCTGACACATACATTGAAAAGATGATCTTAGCTGTGCATGTTTCTGTCCCACTTTATAATATTGGTGTTGCCTGGTGACACTCCCTCTCCCCCAAGGGAAAGACTGTTTAGACACCTTTATAACCAGCTTATAAAAGACACCTAGGAGAGCTTGCTAGTGGGCTAATTAAAATCCTTTGTATGGGGATCGTAAAAACCACTGACCTGTGACTGTCTTAGGGAAGCCTCCACTAATGCTCTCAGTCGTGCTCGCTTCTCTTCTGAGCACTTCTCTTTCTCTTAAACACGGCACCAAACACACAGCTGGACTCTGTGTCAGCATCCACAGAGGGCAGGGGCAGGCTTTAGGCAGGTGCGGGCATTAGGGACACTCTTTCCACTGCAGCCTGTTGTGAGGTCACCTTGAAGGGACTGAGGTAGCAGAATAAACTCCATTTTGTTCTTAAGACTCCATTGTAGGACATAGCCAATGAGGCAAAAAATCCAGCCGGACAGATTCCACCTTGTCCTCCGAACTCTATTTTAAAGCTGCTGTCCTTGGAGAAAGCCACTATCGAGAAAGCTACTGTCTGTCTGCTGTCCTTGAGAAGTGATATGGCCCCACCCTGGGGCTCTGGGAAAGAGACCAACATTCCTTTACCCTCTCGTGCGATGCTAAGGCTTAGAAACCCCTGCTTGTGTTTTTTTTTTCCCTTTCTAAACCCCCTTCACATAGAGCTAGGTCACTCTCCTTCCTATTCCACCAAGAAGGTTTGCAGCCCAAGCTCGAGCTTGAATACACTCTTGTGTTTGTGCATCAGAGTTGTGGTCCCTGGTGGTCTCTTGGGGGGTCTCATGAACCGGGCATAAAATCTTCATTTAGGATTATCATATATATTTTTGATGATGATTCTCTTTGACGTTGGACTTCTAGGTTAAGTCCTTATCCTCTTGCTGGGCCTCTAGTGTCACCTAGGTGTGAGCCAGCCACCAAGGAAGGCCTTCCTGTCTTTTCTTTGTGGGTCATCGCACATAGCAGAGGTGTGGCATGTTAGAGCCTGGGGGTTTGAATTCTGGAGTGGCGAGGGCTGGGGGCATCTAGGTGTCTTGGCTTGACTTCCTTGTTTCATGAACCCACTGACATAAATGAGCTGGATATTATCATTCTGCTGGTTGTGAATAAAAGTATTAATAGAGAGATGGTTCTTTTCATTAAGACTTTTAATTTACATGCATTTAACCCTGGTATGGAGTTAATTTGCATTTTGAGAGTTTAGGAATGGCCCATTTGTCTAAGGGTTTGTGTGTTCTCACACACATTTGAATCAGCCTGCCAACTGTTACAGAAGGGTTCTCTACGATTTTGATAAACATTATATCAGATCTCTATACCGATTTAGGGATATCTTTAAGCCCAGTTTTATAAAGAACCAATAATGGATATCAAATTATTTAAAAATCCCTATTATTAGATTGTTGTTAGCGTATACGTAAATTGACTTTGCAACCCTTTTAAACTAGCTTAGTTTGACAGTTTCATGAAGTTTCTTAACTTTCCAAAAAACATGCAATTTTAGCAAAATATCTCTTCAATGCATAGAAATCCACTTAGGCTATTTCTTTGTCCTTTGAGTTTTGCAGTGAATTAGAGTCATTCACCTGGTCTAGTGCATGGGACGAGTGGGCCCTCCTGTTTTCAGCCTCGATTTTTCCTGTGGTGTCTGAGTCATGCGGCCTGTCATGGCTGACGCAGGGTTTTCCTGTAATCTCTTAGCTTTGATAGATTTTTATTGATTGTTTTTAAAAGCTAGATTGGTTGTCCTCATTGTTTTTACTTTCAGTTTCCTGTGTTATAATTTGTATTTTCTTCCTTTGGTTTGATTTGGATTTATGCATTTTTCTAGATTCTATATGTAGAAGCTTCAATGTTTAAAATTCTTGCTTTGAGGTATTTCATCTTTTCTTTTCTTCCCTCTTTTCTTTTTGTTGTTTCTGGTACCGGGGAATGAACACAAAGTCCCAGTTTTGCTAGGCAAGTGCTCTGCTGCTCGGCTGTACTCCTAGTCTTTGAAGTTTGCACTCAGTTAGCTTCCGGCCTGAGCAGCCGAATTACAGGCCCACACCATTAGGCCTCACTCTGATTTTCTAACGAAAGTATTTTCTATCACACGTCTTCCTCCAAGCGGTGCTTTGGTAGACATGAGCAAGTATTTAATTTCCATTCCATTCAGAATGAAATGCTTTCTAATTTCCCTGAAGACTTCTGCTTTGACCATGACATTATTTGGAAGGGTGTCATTTAATTTGTAAATACTTGGGGCTTTTCCCAGATTTCCTTCGTCTTGATTTCTAGGTCAATTCCATGTTCTGTTAGGGACCCAATTTGTACAGTTCAACTGGATGGCGTTTTCTGGGACTGGAGGGGCTTTGTGGTGGAGAATCTTCCTGATGCATGCTTTCCTCTGAGAAATAAATTGCTCCTTAAATGCCTTTTAGTCTCTGTGTCTATCAATGACTGAGGGAAGAGTGTTGATACCTCCAACTTCAACTGCTGGGGCTGTCCACTCTTTTGAGATCCATCAGTTGTCATGGAGACCGAGATGAGCTTCTATTGTGCTTAGAATTACGGCATCATCTTGGTGAACTTAATCCTTAGCATTACATCATAACCTTATTTATCCCTGCTCATTTTGCTGTTGTTCTGACGTGGACTTTCCTAATATTAACACAGTCTACATAGGTTTAATATTTGTGACCTGAACATTTTCTTTAGGGATAATATTAGATCTGGAGAAGAGTTGACTGTTTCTCACACTTTATTGCTGTCTGTTTTCTTATTGCAGAGTTGAGCCCAGGACTTCTCGTGAGCATGGTCCTCATTGTTACCTAGTCTTTGCTGTCCTGTCAAAGTGTCTTGACAGCTTTGAAAATGTCCGTCTGGAGGTTTAACGAATGCCCCTCATTTAAATCTGAATGGTGCTTAAAAAAGAATCATGATTGAGGGTTTGGATCTAGTCTTCTAAACAGTGTTATTTTTTCCTTTTTATTTATTCCTTTCCTGTATGTTACATTCTGTCTGCAGTTTTCCCTCCTTCCCCTTCCTCCCCTCTCTCCAGTCACCCTTCCCACCACCTCGGTTTCCTGGATTCACCCCCCTTTAACAGACTTTCCAGGGACATCAAGCAAGTATGGCGTAAGAAGCTACAATAAGGCCAGGTACATATTCACATATCAAGGTTGGACAAAGCAACCCAGTAGGAGGAAAAGGATCCCAAAGGCAGGCAAGAGTCAGAGACAGCCCTACTCACAGTGTTAGAGATCCCACAAGGACACCAAGCTACACAGCCCTACAACGTACGTGAAGAGTACCCAGGTCAGACCCCTACAGGCTCCCTGATCTGGAGGCCCACTTGAATCCCAGTCAGCTGATTCTGTTGGCAGTGTTCTTGTGGTATCCTGATCCCTCCGGCTCCTCCAAGCCTTCCCCCCTCTCTTCTGCAGGACTTTCCAAGCTCTGCCCAACATTTGGCCGTGGGACTCTGGATCTGCTCCCATCAGTTGCAGGATGAAGTCTCTCTGATGACAACTATGCTAGGCTCTGGTCACAGGCTGCAGGCATGAAAAAGTGTAGGTTGGAGGTTTTGTGGCTGGGTTGGTGTCCCAATACCTCTACTTGAGGCGTTGCTTGGTTATGGAGGATGACTGGTCCAGGCTGCATGTCCCCTATTACTAGGGTCTCCCTCATAATTTCCATTGCACTAGGTTTCTACCTCACTCCTGCAATGCACCCCCCAGTCATCCCTCCCAGTATTCTCTCCTTCATCCCCCCAATCTGATCCTTCTACTCCCATCCCTACCTGCCCCCAGTCCACCTGAAAAATCTGTTCTATTTTCCCTTCGGAGGAGATCTTGTATCTCCCCTTTAACCTTCCTTGTTACTTAGCCTTTCTGGGTCTGTAGATCACAATCATTTACATGATTATCCTTTTCAGCTGATACCCACTAATAAGTAAGAACGTACTGGGTTTGGGTTACTCCCCCCGGGGATGGTTTTTCTAGTTCTGTCCATAAGCCACCAAATTTCATGGCATTTTTTCCCAGCTGAATAATGTTCTACTGTGTAAGTGCACCACACTGATTTTATCCATTCTTCAGTTGAGGGCATCTAGGTTGTTCCCAGTTTCTGGCTATTATGAATAAAGCTGCTATGAACATAGTTGAGCAATTGTCTTTGTGGTAGGATGGAATGTCCTTTGGGTATATACCAGAAGTGGTATGGCTGAGTCCTGAGGTAGATCAATTCCCAATTTTCTGAGAAGCCACCATATTGATCTGAGCAGTGATATTTATAACATTACATTTTGAGTGGCTTTTTTCTTTCCAGAGTTATTCATATAAACTTTATATACTAATAACATTAACTAACTCACAAGAATGGAATTTACATATTAATAAAAATAATAAAGGCATATATTTGAGGCGTTCAGTGTATTTCTTACAGTTGCATCTGCTATGAAATAATGATTGCAATTGTATTAGTTAGCATTTCTGTCACTCACTCTGTCTTTTACAGAGTAAGTTCCTTGCACATAGCATAGAACCCCATCATCCTCCCTCATGTTGTAAGTGATGATTTTGTAATTGACACAGCTGACTCTGGGTTAATCATTTCACTTGAGTGTTTGTCTCCTAGGTTTTGTTCTGGTTATTTCCCTGTTCCTTCTTTTAAGAGTTCTGTTACACTGTATTTTTAGTGTGTCTTTAACTATTTTCTATTGGCTTTTGAGTGATAGCTTGTGTTTGTGTCTGTGTGTGTGTTGTGTCATTGCAAGGAAGTAACCTATATGTAATCTCTTACCACATAGAGGGTCCTTGAAGTGAAACACAGAGATTGTGGAATGACATTGGGGCTTTGCTCTCCTTACTAACGTGATTGATACCATGGGCAATCTTCTCTTTTAGCTCTTAGTGGTCATATATATATTTTTTATTTACATTTCAAATGTTATTCCCTTTCCTGGTTTCCTATCATTAAGTACCCCCTATCTCATTCTCCTCTCCTTTTTCTATGAGGGTTGTTTCCCCTCCTCAACCACTCCCTCTTCCCGGTTCCCCCCCCCTGACATTCCCCTACACTGGGGGTTCTGCCTTGGCAGGACCAAGGGCTTCTCCTTCCATTGGTGCCCAACAAGGCCATCCTCTGCTACATGTGCAGCCAGAGTCATGGGTCTGTCCATGTGTCCTCTTTGGGTAGTGGTTTATATAAACTAAACATCATCAAAGAAGAGTATGAAGTCTATCCAGTTTACTAAGAGAGTTATGATTTCTGCTTTTCTTCCTTAAACCCCAAATTTCCCTCTGGTACCATACTTTCCTTGGAGCATGAAGAGCCGTCTTCAGTGTAATTTACAAAATATTTTAATTGGGTTTTATTTGGTATGCACAGATACTTTGGGCATGTGTGCACCATGGGTGTGACTGGTGCCCACTGAGGCCAGTAGCGGGCCTTTGGATCTTCTAGATCTGGAGTTACAGATGGTTGTGAATCTTCATGCGGGTGCTGGGAATTGAACCCATGTCCTTTGGAAGAGCAGCCAGTGCTTTTACCTGCTCGGCCATCTCAAAGCTTCCTTTGCTTCAGTGTTTTAAGACACATTTTTTATTTACAAATTCTGTGAGTTCTTAGCTGTCAGAGAATACCTCGTCTTTGTTTTTTACTTTCCTTCATTCTCCAAGGATATTTTTACTGTACATAGAGTTTCACATAAGCATTTCTTTTCTTCCAGTACCCAGAAGATATTGTTTCTCTGGTCTTTTGGGTTCCGATGAGGAGTCTATATTTATCCACACTGTCATTGATCTGCCTGTGGTCCATCTGCACCTACGTGCTCTTTTCAAATACCTGTCTTTGGCTTCTGGAAGTTGGATCATGATATGTGAGGCCTGGTTTACCTGGAGTGCATCTTCCTTGGCGTTTACTGGGCCTGTCTGTATTTGTACTCACACACCTTTCATTAAGGGTGTGAGATTTAGCTAATACTATGTTCAATGATCCCTGGCTTTAATTTCTGTACACACTTCAGAGGCTGTGGTGAGCCCAGGAGTTTGGTTCTTTTCTCAAGACCTGCTTCATTTCTCTGTGTCCTTAATGTTCTTCCCTTTCTTCTCCTCTGTCCTCTTTCACTGATTTTTCTTCTCTTATTCTTATTGTCATTCTGCAGCCAAATCCAGGGCAGCTTGTATTTTAGATTCTGTCCTTTGCAAATTCTAATATTTTCCTCTTAGTGTTTTTGGGTACTTTTTATTTGCTGTTGAAAAATTCTATCTATCATTTGTGTCAAGAATGTTCACTTTTAATCTCTTCGGTAGCGAGGAGCGTGGCTGATAGCTTCAACATCTGGACCATCTTGAAGTTGAATCTAGGTTGCCCTTTCCTTTAAGAATTGATCATATTTTCCTGGTTCACATATATCAAGTGATTTTGGATTGCGATTTTGACATTTGAGTATGAATCTTCTTAGATGCCACTGGAGATTGTTGATGGTTTTGAAATTGGCTGACTACAGTCTCCTCGTCAGATCTGTTTCAGTGCTTCTGTGAGTGGCAGGTTCAATGTCAGGACAAACTTTTCTGTTATTTACGCACACCACTCAGTGTTTGACCTGGGAATGGGAGGCATTGATGTCATAGACCAGGTTCTCAAGCTTATTTGTCCCTCAACCTCACAGGCTAGGAGTGAGCCTTGTCTTTAGTTGGATCTTACAAAGGACTGGGGGTCTTATTTTCAGTTCAGTGTTTTCTTCTTAGGGACTTAGTTACAGTTATGATGTAGCAAAGAGAATAATGCTATGGTTGGGGGTCACTACAACATGAGGAACTGTATTAAATGGTCACAGCATTAGAAAGGGGAAAACCACTGCTCTAGAGACATGGGTTTTACCACCAGTGTCAGGCGACTCTGATGTTGTATGCTCCCTACTTTGGAGTTTTCCTGTTTCTGGAGACCTGTGTGTGTGTGTGTGTGTGTGTGTGTGTGTGTGTGTGTGTGTGTGTGTGTGTGTGTGTGTGTGTAATTTGATTGGCTTAGAGGAAGTGATGTAGGTAGTCCAACAATGGCTGTTTCATATGAGAAAGGCCAAGAATTCAGAAGTTTCTCAGTTGACAAAGCTGGGGTGTCTTTGCAATCTCAATTTGGTGCAAGAGGCTTGGAGGATTTTTGGGGAGCTGCGGGTGTTCAGTCTGTGGTGGAAGCCTGAAGAAGTTAGTTTTAATAATGACAAAGAATTGTCACAGCATCAGGATACATGAACTTGCCATCAAGAGTGAGGGTAAGTAGGCAAAAAGCAATGTTTCCTCCTTCCATGCCTTTTTAAGTGGGCTGCCACCTGAAGATGGTAGCCACAGTTATGGTCTTCCTGCTTCAAATAATCTGATCAAGAATCTCCCATACATGAGTACCCAGCGGCTTGGGTTTTAGTTGAGTCTACATGTAGTCCTGGTTCCTTTCAAAGTTTAACTTCTATTTTTACCTTCCAGGTCTGTCCAGCTAGGTTCCTACACAAATGGAAAGGCTCAGAGGAGAAATAAGAATACCACACAGTTACACATCAGGAAACCTCTCTGTTTTCTTCTCTGTAGAGCAGTGATTCTCAACCTATGAGTCTCAACCCTCTTTGGGTCAGATGACCCTTTCCCTGGATCATCTAAGAGCATTGGAAAACACAGATCTTTGTGTTATGATTCACAACGGTAGAAAAGTTACAGTTATGATGTAGCAAAGAGAATAATGTTATGGTTGGGGGTCACCACAACATGAGGAACTGTATTAAATGGTCACAGCATTAGAAAGGGGAAAACCACGGCTCTAGAGACATGGGTTTTACCACCAGTGTCAGGCGACTCTGATGTTGTGCTGCTAAGACTGGTGGCCTTGGGACACAGGAACACAGGGACACAGAAACACAGACTGAGAAAGAGAAAGCAAGCAGGAAACTTCTCTACACAATGTGTGGGAACTTGCATCTTGAGCCTCTGTTATAAGATACTTTTGAGATTTTGTCAGTTGTTCTATTACCCACATTCCTGCCATGTTATCATCTTGGTTATACACGAGAGACATGAATCTAAAGGAAATACAACCAACCAGTGTATTGGTCGTTCTTTGAGCTTTAATTCTATTTCTGCAGCCTTTCTTCTATTATTTACCAAGTTTCTCAGGCCATTGCTATCTGTACTTTGGCCAATATTTTTCCAGCACTTGGTAAAGAGACAACCCAAAGTGATCTTCAGGTGTCTTCCTGGAGCTAGAAGCCAGAGCCTCCAATTTGCTTTTCAGTACAGACTGCATTCTTTCTGGGAAGAATGACTATGCCCTTTAGTATATAAAAAAGATACGTAAACTTTCTTCTAAAAGTACAATTTTGGGTTGTACTCTTTCTCTAGAAATGGTGTTAGTAATAGTTGATCAGAAAGTTTGGTCTTTAATTCTTTTTGATAAACATTTCCTGTTTGTGGTGGTTTGGATGAAAAATGTTCTTCACAGTATCAGGCATTTGAGACTTTGTTTGTTGGTGGCCCTGTTTGGGGAGATTTAGGTTGCCGTCGTTGGCTTAGGTTCAAAACATAGTTTAATAAGAGTTATCAAAGATTTCAACCCCCTTCTAGCTAGTCCACTGTCCAAAGGTAAGGGAAAAGATGATAAATAGGACAAGGGAATGTGGACTTATTTAGAAATAGTTCTTTGGGGGGTGATTTCAATTTCCATTTGTCAGGATATCAGCAGTCCAGTTCAATAATATCAGGGTACCAAACACAAATCAGCAGTGGTGGCATGAATCTAGCAGAAATAGCCAGGCCTCCACCAAATAGTCATGAGTCAATGAAAGTGACCTGAACCAGAAGGGATGTTGGGTGAAGTTCTCTACCTTACCTCTCTCAATGACATGAAGATCAGCAAAGATGAGCGATAACAAAGCATTGCATGGCTAGGCAAGGGCATCATCATTGTCAGTTGAGTCCCACTTATAGTCTTTCCAAACCTCATGTGTCCTCCCACAGGTCTTGCCTCAGCAAAATACCATGTGAGTTTGCATCACATGACATAACCAAAAACTTACACTTCAGGCAGCAGCATTGCTAGAGGAAGCATGTCACTGGAGAGGGGTTTTGATGTTAAAGCTGGCCGCCATTTTCCATTTGCTCTCACTGCTTCTTGCTTGTTGTTTAAGATGTGAGATGAGCATCTTTCTCCTGCTGCCGTGCTTGCCTGCTGCCATGAGGGGCTCCAGAGCTCCTGCACACAAAGTCACATAGACATATAGATATGTGTGTATAGATAAAATAAAACATAAACCTTAAAAACAACTCCTTTAACATTGTAATGTGATATCTCACTGTGGGAATTACCTGTAATTAACAATCCACTGGCCTGGGCTGTAAACTGCAAGTGGGTAGAAGTTATATTAAGTGCTACTGCTAAAAGAAAAGCAACACCCACCAAATGACACAAAGAAATTTTTGGAGGTGATAGAAGGGTATGTTGCCTTGATTATGGTGACAGTATTATGCTACCTGCTCTCACTGCTTTCTGCTTGTTGTTGCTTAAGATGTGAGATGAGTTTCTTGCTCTAGTTACCATGTCTGCCTGCTACCATGATAGGCTCCAAGAGCATCAAGATGCATATTAAAACTGTATAATTTTATATATCCCTTGTATTTCAATAAAGCTTAAGAAAGTAAAAGATTCACTGTGTTACCTGAAAGGGAAAACAAACAAACAAACCAACCAACCAAACTGGCCACCTCTACAGATATCTGTCGTGTCGACATTGAAAACTGTTAAATATGAATTCTAAAATCCCTGATTTAGAGTAAGAAGTTTAGGACGGTTGGGTTAAAAGATGAATAGCCCACAGTGTTGTGTCGATGGTTTCTCTGTGCCAAGAGAAACTTCCATAGATAATGGCAGTTGCCTGGGGAAGGTATGCACAGTACATTGGTAGCCTTGTCTCTTATACAAAGAAGTTAAGTGACATTAGTAAAGGTTTGCACACGGCATCAAAAGATGGTGTATTAGTTTGTCACAACAACAACAACAACAACAACAACAAAAGTCTAGAATACAGCACCAATATGTTCTGTAAAAAAAAAGATGGTGTATTAATTACTTTTCTGTTGTATGATAAAACATGACTAAGACAATGTAAGGAAGAGTTTATTTTGGCTTATGGCTCTACAGAGGTAAGAGCCCATCATGGCAGCAGGCATGTATGTCACAGGCGCAGGCTTTGAGGTTTCAGAAGCCTAAGGCAGGTCCTCTGGACTAAGATGTAAAGCTCTCATATTCTTCTTCACACCATGTTTGCCTGCATGCTGCCTTGCTTCCTGCTATGCTGACAATGGACTGAACCTCGGAAACTGTAAGCCATCCTCAACTAGAGATTTCCATTTTAAGAGTTGCTGTGGCCATGGTTTCTCTTCACAGCGACAGAACATTGAGTAAGACAATGCTTTTGCAAGAGACCAGAAATTGGATTCTAGACATATCTATAACTGCTTACAGCTATAGGTCTAGGGGGCATGATGGTATTTTAAACTCTAAGGAAGTTAGAAGTTCTAGACATAAGCCTCTGTTCTTAGTAGCTGTATCTTATCTAAGTTTATCTTTCTGCAACTAATGAACTGTTGGGAATGTCACTGTGGAAAACCCATCGATACAGTAGAGGTGATATCATCTATGCTCGCCCAGGACCTGTGGAAGCCAAGGGTGCATGGACTTGATGGAGCAATTATTATATGCAACATTCAAAATAACAAGGTGTCTGCCTTTGGTCTTCTGCTTTTTGTCCTATCAAACAAAAATAATGTCCTGTCCTTATTGGGATCTCTTCCGGTTTGACTGTGCATTGTCTCCCACAGGGCCCATATTTTGACATTTGGTCCCAAGTTGATGATGCTGGTTTGGGGTTATGAAACCTTTGGGGTAGGAGGTAAAGCTTGTGGAGGACAGTCAGAAAGATTGTGACTTTGAAGGTTGTAGCCTGATATTGTTCATGGCGGAGCTTTGCTTCTGGATCTGTCGAGATGTGAGTCTGTGTTCTATGAACCCAAAGTTACCTTTCCCTCCCTCGACGGTTCAGTCAGCTGTTTTGTCACAGTGACAGAACAGTAACTAATACAGGTGCAGCAAGCATCTGGCTAGATAATGTGTGTGGAGCCCCAATTGCTGGACACAATGGATGTACCGAGTTTACTTTCTTCAAGGCATCCGATGGCCTTGTTTATTTCTCGTGGGAGACCCAGGGCTGCTATCAGTACATCCTGTTCTTGTTTTTAGTTCTTTCGTCTGTCCTGGATATGAAGACATCTAAAGGTATGAGAGAAGGCCTCACAGGAATTTCTGTCTCCATATTATGATAGAAATTGCATGACCATCTGACTGTTTGCAAAAGAATGTTACACCTAGCATCGATCTCACTCACTGAGGATAGTTCTAACTTTGAACATGTTGGAGTAGGCTGGGAATCTATTCAGATTTTTCTCTTTCTCAAGACTTCTGGCAGTGAACTATTCTGGAGGGAGACGCTCCTAGCACAGCTCTTTGTGAAATTTCAACACCCCAGGTTACAGTCATCTCTTGATTTGTGGAAAAACAGACACTGCCAGTTCTCCCAAGAGCTCTTGCTTCTTTGAACTTGTAGATGAGCTTATCCATCACACATAGGACAAAGTTCAAATGACCATTATGATTTTTCTTCCCAGCATCCCATTGGCACAGATAATGTCTGCTTTTGTCTACAATGGGGCAGAGCAAGACGATGGCGCGTGATCACTGCGAACCTATCATCTTAGAATGTGGCGGTTTCTCAACCTCTCACTCTCTTTGCTGTTGTAGCACTTGATTTTTGTGTCTATTTGGAGCTGTCTCCAGAGAATAAATGTCACGTTTTACCCATTTACATAAATGAGGCAGAGGAGCATAATAATAATGTTTATAGAACTAGAATTAGATCAAAAGGTGAAGAGTTTTGTATACAATTACAACACTTGTTCACAGATGAGTCAAGATCAGACTAGGTTTTGTCGATTGGTTTGGTTCAAATTTTTGAGATATTTTGGCCTATAAAGTAGCTGCTAGTGGTTTAACTTGCCACTCTCTCTGTTCCCCTTTTAAAATCTATATCTTGGTAGTAGACATTTTAGTGATCTAGGCAAGAGAGAGACTTGTCTACCTGATGAAACTTAGGAAGTTGTATTCATATCTCAAAGTACTGACATCATTGTGGCAGAGTATGCATATCTTTTTTTTTTTATATTTATTTATTTTATGTATATGGGAATACCATTGCTGTCTTCAACACACCAGAAGAAGGCATCAGATCCCATTACAGATGGTTGTGAGCCTCCATGTGGTTGCTGGGAATTGAACTTGGGACCTCAGGAAGAGCAGTCGGTGCTCTTAACCACTGAGCCATCTCTCCCAGCCCAGAGTATGCATATCTTAAACCTATCTCACAACCACCTAATCTGCATGCCATCTAAAACAATGTCACTTCATCCATTTAGGTCTATAGTGTCTTTACTAATGAACTAGTGTCAGGTTCTCTGCTCAATGCTGGGGGAAAATGGTGAATAAAATAAGACAAGGTACAGTTTTTGTTCTCCTGGACTGCTATGAACTGAGTGTCCCTCCACCTGGAAAGCCATTTATTGACTCTCTCAAGCCTAGTATGGGTGTACGTGGAGGAGAAGCCTCTAGGGAAGTAATAACATAGGCTGGGGCTCTGATCAGATGGGATGAGTGTTCCTGTTTTTTCTTTTTCATATTAACCTTCCTACTCTTTCTGTGTTTCTCATTTTTGTCTTCTTTTTGTGCTTGTGTGCATGTGTATAGGTATGTCCTATGTGACTTCATGATAGGGACAAAGTTGAAACCAGATACTTTTCTTCAAAGATTCTCTACTTTAGTTTTTCTTTTTCTTTTTTTGGGACAGGGTCTCAGAACCTGTGGTTTGGTTCAAATGCTTAACTGGTGAGATCCCAAGGATATGCTTGTTTTGACCTCTACCCTACCTCAAATTTTGAGATATTTTCACTCTAAAGTAGCTGCTAGTGGATTAACTTGCCACTTTCTGTGTTCTGCTATTAAAATTTATGTCTTGGTAGTAGACATTGTAGTGATGAAGGCAAGAGAGATACTTGTCTATCTGATGAAACTTAGGTTTCATCACTGGGGGGATTACAGCGTGGCCACCACCCTGGCTTTTTAGATAGGTGCTAGGGATCTAGGATCAGGTATCCATGCTTACACAGCAGGCACTTTTCCTACTGAACTGTCCTCTTAGTCTCTTCTTTTCATTCCATTCTTCATTTTTGTCTCCTTTTTCTTTCTCTTTTTCCTCCCCCTTCCTTTCTGTATTTCATATTATTTTACAATAATGAAGGGAAAACATTTCCCATCAAGTCTGTAGAACATTTGAAAGTTAATCTTCCTACAACTTTGGGAGACTTTGCCTCCAAAGGAAAAATAGTATGGGGATTTAGCTCAGGGATAGAAGCTTGACAAGCAGGCTGGAAACTCAATGTTTAAATCCCAGTACTGGGGAAACCAAACCAAACCAAACCAAACCAAACCAAATCAATCCCATCTTTTTTTGGTATTTGAACCTGGTAACTCATTTCTTTGATTGCTATGGATTTAGAATGTAGCCACGCTAACTGACAAATCCATGAAAACTGGGATGTTGGTGGGTAAGAGTCCCTGGCGTGGTTGGTAAACAGGATACAGAGATGCCATTATCTGAGAGGGCATTCCCGGGATCATGATCTCCTAGTTCATTCCTATTCAGAGGTCATCTGTGACAAACCTCAGGGATGGAGGATGCTACAGTGTATTTATAGGAATGAGACCATGGTTTCTAAGCAATAGAAAATGCAAGTGTCTTCCAGATAGCATAGAGCAAGAACAGAGAGCCACCATTTATGATTAGGTCTGAAGGAAGAGTCTTAATAAATAACATAGAGAAAGAACCTCAGTCTTTTTGGCTATCTGATATATTAAATAATAACTCACATCTGGGACCACCTGAGAGCAGTTCTTTTATGGTTGTTATGGGTCTGTTCATGATTTAACTGGCTACTTTATCTTACTTTTAAATATATTAAAAATATTCTGCTTTGCTCTCCCCAATTTACCTTTTCAAATGTGCCAGGCTTATTTTCAAGAAGAAATATGCATCTTTAAGGAAGTGATGTACAGTCCAGATAGAGAAGGTTTGAATTTGAGCCATCAGCACTGGAAGAAGATGAACTGATAAATAGGAGAAGCATGATAGTATATGTTTCATGCTCCCTCTCCTTCCTGGTTATGTCAATGCCCTTATCTGACTTTAAATGAGGAAATCTCCTACATGCTTGAACCTTTCCTATCTCTTGAGAGAGAATATCTAGAAGCTTCCTGGAATACCTAATTTCACAAAGCAAACTAATTTACATCTCTCTTTTTCAAAAATAACTTTATATGGTTATAACAAATGCATGTAGGTGTTTCAGTAAAAAAGTTCTATTTTGTTTAAATACCAGAAATGACTGGAGGATTATGGTCTATGCTATGCCTTGGGTTGAAGTGGAAATTTAAGGGTTCTTTGGAGAGTCGGGTGGTGTTTTGAAGGAACATTTCATTCAAGAGGACACAGGTGTCAAAGGCTAAGGCAGGCTTGTGAAGGAATGTTTCTCTGAAGCACACACAGGTCAGAGGATGTTCTGCTAAAAAAAGCACATGCAAGGACATGTGATGAAAGCATTTTGCTCACGATGTGCATATATTATCTTGCATAGTTAGCTGCATTTGTTGGGACTCTATAGAAAGAAAAGCACCAAAAAACTTCTGGTGGTGTGCTGCAGTTTCTTGCCACTTCCGTGGACTCAAGCTGATTGGATGCCTGTGCTCAGGCAAGACCTGTGCTGAGGCAAGGCACATGGAGGACACATGATGTTTGGAGGGAATAAATAAGATTCCATGGAGTGATGGAGACTGAGCCTGGCTTGCTAGTACAGCTAGCTGTGCAATGCTTGTGGGTCTCCCATCTTTGCTGGCCTTCGCTTCCCAGAAAGAGGCACAGCAGAGAACTTCTCCTGGTGTTCCTGTTGGTCCCTCACGCTGACTTGAGCTGAGGCTGAGGCCTGGCTGTCTCTGCTAAGTCATGTCACCACTGTTGCTACTGAACTGGACTGACGTGATGTGTTTGCGAGTGGATCAAGCTGCTGCTGCTAACCTGCGAACTGAACTGCCAATTTCCAGACAACACAGATGGGAGTTGCTCCAAAGAACCTTTCTAAACAGGTCAACTGCCCTGTATCCTTTCTTTCACACCACTTCTGGTGGGCGGTGGGCTACAAGGGAGGCTAAAGCATTTAAGAACCATCATTAAAAAATAAAGTTTTGAAAAAAATTAAAGTTACATTGGGTGAATGTATTTCCCTGCCCCTGACCCCATGAATCATTATGATTTTTAGTTTTCCCCTTTCCTTTTTAAATTGAAAATAGATTCTTTTTTCAAACAATATACCTTGATTATAGTTTCCCCTCTTCTACTTCCCCTGGTTTCTCTCCACCTCCTTTCCATCCAGCTCCACTCCCCTTAAGCCAAATCAGATATTGGTTGGTTACTCCCACAAGCTTTGGGCCACTATTGCCCTAACTAATATTTTGTAGGCAGAACAACATTGTAGATCAAAGGTTTTGTGGCCCAGTTGGTGCTTATGTTTCTCTTTTGCTAGCCCGAAGAGTACCTTTCCATACCAAAGAGTATCTTTCCATACTAAACCCACTAGAATGTAGGGGTTTCTCTGTAGGCACTAGCTTGACCTCCCCATGTTCACTGAGTTGTACGGGTGCTGTCAGTTTTGGGAGAGCAATCTATTATTTGCTGGCTTGTTTGGAGATTTCTATGGGACTTCTTTGGCCAACAAGTCAAATGGCTATAACCTAGTTCTGGTACTAGAAAGCTTTGATGACAAGAGATGGCCAACGGGGACTTGTTTCCTTGACTCTCCCCTATTATTTGGAGACTTCATTAGAATCACCTTCAGATATTTTAGGAGGTTTTCACAGCACTAGGTTTCCATACTTAGTCTAGCTGTCTCTCTCCTCAGTCCCATCTACCCTCCCTCTTCATACGTGATCCTCCCATTCCTGTCCCCCTTTCCCTCAGTTCATTCATAAACTCTATTCCATTTCTCTCTCCCAGGATGGTTCATGTCTTTCCCCTTGGCCCTTTTTAATATGCCTAAAGGTCTACAGTTTGTAACTTGGATCAGGTAACTGGATTCTTAATGAGGTGGGCATTAGTTCCCTATGGGGAGTAAAGGAAAAAAATTCCTACTTTAAAATTTCAAACTGGATGTGGACATAAACCCCCATCCCTAACTCAGAAGCTATCGCTAATTGATAACTACTCAGAAATTAAAACCAATAATTTTCTTCAATGGTGTCTCACTGGGCACATAAACCACTCTTCATGGCAGTCCCATGCCCAGCAGTAGATCGCAAACACAAACTCGATGGCAGTTTTAGAGGTTGTTTGCCTTATAATGCTTTTTTCTGGACTTTTAAAATTTAATATTTATTTATTTACTTTACCTTACAGGTCCTTTTTCTATGAACCATGTCTTTTTCAGTTTTGGGTTTTTATGGAATGTGTGTGTGTGTGTGTGTGTGTGTGTGTGTGTGTGTGTGGTGTGTGTGTTTATATGTGTCTTTTATGCTTGGGGTTTTGTTTTTTGTTTTTGCTTCTTTTCTGTTTTTTTGTTTGTTTGTTTGTTTGTTTTGGCTCTTTTTCTTCTGTTTGTTTTGCCCTATCCTTGTTTGTTTGTTTTTTCTTTTGTTTTGCTTTATTTTATTATTATTCTTTAGATGCCTGTTTGTTTTGCAGGAGAGAAGTGTGGGGATTCAGATCAAATGGGAGATGGGAGGAGGGAACCCGGGAGGAGTTGGGGGAGGTGGAACTTTAATCAGACTATACTGTATAAACTTAACCTATCTTTAATTAAAGCAAGATAGAAAATAAATTGCAAGCGTGCCCTGTAACCAGGTTAACAGCTAGAAAAACAAGGGAAGGTTAGAGACCAGCAATGCCAGCCATGGTGGGTGGCCTGAGAGGTAAACCAGGTAAATAGCTAACAAAACAAGGCAGAGATAGACAAAGGGGTTCCAGCACATGACCATCTCCCTGATGGAGTGAACAGCAAGTCATCATTTTTCTGTTGGACCACAGGAACTTGCATGGCTTGATCTATGACATGTTCTCAAAACAATGAATCTGAATAAAAATTACCCCAGTGTTTATCCAGTTTCTACCTCAGATCCTACAAAAGTCCTTAGGCGAGCATCTCAATGTTATTTATTCCTAGACAGTTGTCTTACTTTTCCTACATTTTCCTTACTCAAATGACTTTGGGCAACTGTTGACTGTCCAGCATCTTAGTCCCCGAGTCAAGTCCGTCTGCATCAGGACAGAACCCATCACTCTTAAAGACCTACATCGTTGGGACATATTACATGTGAATTATAGACTCAAATAGAATTTTCACCTCCTGGTAGGATGCCTGAACTATAGAATGTATGCAATATCAGGCTACCATCCTCTTGTGGGAGTAATGACTTGAAGTCTGTATTGGAAATACCTGAGGTTACATCTTTATTCTGTGGGAAAGTCTGTGATAAATTAATAACGTCTACCATAGACAAAAGGGAGGAAAAATGACATGTCATGGGTGCAGACATTAGCCACCTATGTTGGCATTTGATTGGCTATCCTAATCCAACAACTGTCCACAAAGCATCCTTGTCCTCACATCAATATAAATGATGGTCAAAGGGTAAATAAAATCCAGAGTCCTTATCACATAGCATCTATTACAAGCACTGACTGTTTACGTTTATCTTGTATCTGGGTCCTTGGTAAATTCACACTAGGAAGGACTGCTGCTTGTTTTATACATTCTTGAATTGCTTCAGCATAGGTGATGTGTCACATAGGAATTTAACACTTTAACTTCTTTCTTTTGACTTTTCATGTGTAAGAGATCCCCCTCAAGGGGCTAGAGAGTTGCTCAGTGGTCAAGAGAACCTGTTGCTCTTGCAGAGGACCTAGATTTGATTTCCTGTACCTATGTTCCAGCTCACAACCGCATACAAAGATGTCCTATAAACCATAAATTAACATTAATATTTGGTGGATGCACACCACAAGACAATGTATATAGTTTGTGTTCATCTCTTTACTCCTTACCTTTTGGCAGTGTTGGAGACTGACTCCAGGGCCCTGTGCATCCCAGACAAAATTCTACAACAGAGATAGGTCCCCAGCCCATTTTAAGAATTTTTTTTGTTGTTTGTTTTTTTGAGGCAGGGTCTCACTATATAGCTCTGGTTGTCCTGGAACTCACTATGCAGACCAGGCTGCACACTCACAGAGATCTGCCTGCTTCTGCCTCCCAAGTGCTGGGATTAAAGGTGTGTGCTATGACATCCAGTTTAACAATTTTTAGGAATATAATTGTGTGGGGCTGGGGAGATGACTCCGTGGCTTACGTTCTTGCTGCAAAAGCACAAAAATCTGAATGCAGATCCTCAGAACCCACATAAAAGCCAGATGCGTAGTGTATATTTTGTAGACCCAGACGTAGGAGCTGGAGACAGGTGAGTTCTGCTTGCTGGCCAACCGGTCTGGCCGAAATGACAAGCTCAAGTTCAGAGTCCCAAAGAATAGCATGGTCTAGAGCAGGACCACTGGTTCCTGAGGGCAGGGTAGCCCCACACATAGAACCACCCAATGTGACAGTGAGGGGTGAATACAGGAAGGATGCTCAGTCATACAGAGACACTCCACATGGCAGTAGAGGTGAGGAATGGGCTGCGGGTGACCCATAGTAGGGCGCCTGGGAGAAGAGTCACTCAATACAGCACCAGGGTCGGTGAGTAACATGGGGATGACTTATCGAGGTCCCAGGATTTGGAGTGCTGACACAAGGTTAACCTACAAGGATGTTTGGAGCTCAGTTCATGTAGGACACCCAAGCTTAATATCACCTCCCCTGTCTGAGGAAGCTGGTACAAAGGGCAGTCCTAGGCTTTGGCAGAACAGTGAAACACCACTGAGAGAAAAATCTGGGACCTGAATAGGCCTCTACAACAATCGCCTACTTTTCTACAGCTACAGCTATTCCTCCTGGTAACCTAATAATAATCACGAATCCCATTGCTACTTTTCCATTTGTTTTTGTTTTCCTGACTCATACTCTTAATAATTAACATATAAATACACAGAGCTTCATAAGTAAGTTTCCCCCCAACCCCCGTCTCCCGTAATATTCTCTAAAATGACTCTTTCTTCAGCCATGAACGGTGGCACACGCCTTTATTTCCAGCTCGGAGAGCAGAGGCAGGCCAATCTCTGTGAGCCCCAGGCCAGCTTAGTCTACACAGCAAAATCAGCAGGCAGTATTGCCTTAGGGAGTCACCCTTCATCCTCTGGCTCTTGGGTGACCTGGTTCCAGCTGGTGACAGCTGGCCTCTGGGGCCCTGTTTCTTATCCCCACTGTGAGACAAGTGGCAGATGAGTCACCCCTCTCCTCAGAACCCTGGAAACAGCCTCTCCCAGTGGCGCCTTGAGTCTCTGCCAGGACTGAGACTCCGTAGCTGAGGACAGGAGAGGGAACGCTGTGGTTACGTTATTTATTATCGTTAATGTTGAGCAATGCTGACTATTCCTGGGGCCTATGCCTGGGCTCTGTGACTGTCCTGACTTCCCACCCTGAGTATCCTGGGCTCCAAGTAGCTACAGGTCTACCATTTAAGGCCTCTCAGGAAAGCCCAAGGCCCTAGTTCCTTTCAATCTCTCCATCTTAGCGCAGAACAGGAACCATGCAGAGGAAACCCCTGGCAGGCTGCATTGGTTCGGGAGACAGGGTGCTTCTGAGCAGACACGTTGTCAACCATAATTGAGGTAATGAGGATATTATTTGGATCCTGGGAAGCTTATGAGGAGAAATGGAGGTCGTAATAGTCATGCACTATACAGAGCTGCAACTATGTGTAACCCAGTGGAGCATCCTTTTTCCTGCAAAGGACATGGCTGAGATCCAGCTTCTGAGCCCTGACAACCAGGGAACTGCCTCATTCCAGACTGATGACCTAGGGAGGCAGAAGTGCCTAGCAGGACACAACAGTGTTAGGAGGGGGAGTCCTGCTGCAGCCTGAGCTATGTTGAGAGGTCTCTGAGCTATGGAAACCTGTTATGAAGTCTGTCAGTGTCCAGCACTGGGCGTTAGGAATGGAGACGACGCTTGAAGAATTGTAAAGAACAATGCTATAGAAATCTTTGCCAGGAGAGCTGTGGTGTGTGTAGTTGGGAGAGGTAGGTAGTCTGTGGTCCCCACCTGTATAAATTCCTCAGGTTAGGGTCTGAGGAACATGTCTTATTTTTCTATTCAACCAGTGAGGTGTGCCTGGTACTCAGGGAAACGTCCCAGTTATGCATGGCTGCAGACAGAGTGTCACAGAGGGCTGCTCTGAGTCCGCACTCATCCTCAGTGGAGCCTGTCTGTGTTTACTAAGTTCGTAGGCAGTTTTGCCTGCGTGTGTATCAGTACATCATGAGCATGAACTTGAGATCAAAAGAAAGTGACGGATCTGCAGGACTGGAGTTACAGGTGGTTATGAGCTGCCCTGTGGGCGCTGGAAATTAAACCTGGGTCCTCTGCAAGAGCAACAAGTGCTCTTAATACTGAGCCAGCTCCCAGCCCATCATTAATGCCTTGATATGCACTTATTTCTGTGATTTACCCCGAGCAAGTGACCTCCTGACTCAGGACAAGCTTGGATCCTACAGTCTGGTGGACATACGCATACATTTTTTTTTAAAGGTTGAATACATTGTTTTGAACAAGCTATGTAGAAACTACTTATGAAAAGGACAGAAGTGTATGCCAGAGGTGTTTTTTAACTAATTGCAATAAGCTATGGAAAAACAGTCTTCATCCTTTTTAAACAGATGAATATTCAATATTTATTGTGTTCTTCTCACCTCTGCTATTTACAGATCCTTGGATTTTCTCTTTGGACTCCCTCTCTGCATTCTTGGGGTGGACCCAGAGATGTCTCAGTTGGGGTACAGTTAGAGAGCCTGGTTCTTGGTGTGAGGATGTCTGGGTTCTAGTCTGAGTTCTCATATTGCCTGAGATGTCTGTGGCACTAGAAAAGCTAAACACAGCAAGAGACAGCCAGTTGACAAAGGGGCAGAACTATCCCTTGTTGTGGTTGAGGCAAGGAGTGTGCTGGGATGTAGGACGGACAGCTAAGTCTGATACAGGAAGAGAGAAATCAGGTTACTGGATCAAGGACTTACGTTCCAGTCTCTAAATGGAGTAACTTAGGGAACAGGCTGGGGATGCTTAGACCCTAGACCTGCATTTTTATCAAAGGCCCCAGTTAGAGAGACTCTCAGCTCTGGCAGGGAGGAGAGGATCCAAGGGGAGAGGCTGTTTCCAGGGACATGCTTGGGAGCATGACTTTCACGCTGAGCTTTGTAAGCTGGAAAATACTCTTCTGGCTTCAATCAGGAATGACTAAAACACTAAATGAAACTGAGTTCATAAACTGTGGAGAGACAAAATGCATCCAGATTGGACAGAAGAAAGAAAAAAAATGACCTGTTCTCCAATGGCGTGATATGGCATGATCTAGGGAGTTGCAAGCCTGAAGACACGCTCTCAAAAGCTACTAGAGACAGAGAAAGAATGAGGCAACATTACAGGGCGCCAAGTAAACACACAGTGTCCATCATCCCTCCGAATGCCGCCAGTGGGTCATCCAAGGGGCGAATTAATATTCCTACTTATAAAAGAAACATAAACAAAGTGTCTACTAGTGAAGCTAATGGGATATGAGACCTGTTCACGGAGCACTGAAACGTCTCCTTGAGGCTCACTGGAGAAGACCTTGGTGATACAGAGACAGCCCATGAAAGAAGTTGAAATTCTCACCCTTCCCAATTTCAAAACTCACCCCAAAGGCACTGTGGGCCAGGACTTGAGAAGACAGGGACCAGTGGAGTCCATTCGACAATCCAGAAAAACACCCATAGAACTGAAATGCAACATGGCGTAGGGGCAAAAAGTTATTCCCAGCCAATGTTACTAGCACATATGCACCAGAACATATAGAACGTAGGATAATTATTAGGTCTTTAGCTTGTGTAAAACCCAACTTAAAATGGATCCGAGATCTAACTATGAGATTGAAATACAGTCGTGAGTATGGCCAGGCAGTGGCTTCTTAGGATGCTAAGGCACAAGCAATGGACTGGAGTGCTGGCTCGACAGGAAAGAGCATACGCTGGTCTTTCAGAGGACCAGAGTTCAGTCCACAGCACCAGGCAGTTTAGTGAATTTTACGGTGTGTGAATTCTTCCTTACGTGCAAGCGAGTGCCCAGGAAGGAAGGAACAGGTGTTTTGAAGAAAGACTCAGGTAAATTTGAGTCCATTTCTCTTTTTTTAGGGGAAGGATAGAAATTACTGTAGGCCATAGTGCCGTGACTTAGATCTATCTTCAGTGTGGTAACCATTAAAGCTTGGTGATCCCGGCAGTGACTGTGTCGAGAGTGACAGCAGACATTTTGTCATTTAGCACAGAAATAAGTAAAGCCCGGGGTGGTTGTCTGAATAACAGATGCATGCTATAACAGAGGTCTTTGTGCACTGCTTACCATACACTAACTGCACAAAGTTAAAAACACAGGATGGGGAATGAATTAGATCGCTTGTAGTTTTACTCCCTGGGACAAAAATAAAGGTAGTAAAATTTTTTTGTTGTTTGTTCAAATTAATTTAACTTTTAGCTTCTATTTAGTTTCATTTATTATTTACTTATTGCTGTAGTCATATTTTAATTTTTTGCTCTTCTTAAAAATTTTATTTTATATTTGTTTGTTTATTTATTTATTCATTCATTCATTCAGTTTATATCCCAATACCAGCCCCCTGTCCCTCCTCTCCTCTCAGTCCCACCTCCACACATACCTCCCCACAATACCCCTACTCTCTCTCTCCCCTTGGGTACCACCTCACCTTGGTAAATTTAGTCACCACAGGCTTAAGTACGTCCTCTCCCTCTGAGGCCCAACCAGGCAGTCCAGTTAAGGGAAGAGGATCCAATGGCAGGCAACAGAGTCAGAGACAGCCTTTGCTCTAATTTGAAGTTTTTTAAAGACAGGTTTCTTTATGTAGTCCTGGCTCTGTACGGAACTTGCTCTGTAGACCAGACCAGGCTGGCTTTGAATTCATAGAACCACCTACTTCTGTCTGAGATTAAAGGTGTGGACCACCATTTCCAGCTTCTTCTTTATGAATGCAAATGTCTCCCAAAGGTCCAGATGTTTGAATGTGTGGTTCCTAGGTGGTGGAACTCCTGAGAGTCTCTGCAGGAGCCTGACAAATACAGAGGCAGATGCTCGCAGCCAACCATTGGACTGAGAACGGGGTCCCCCAATGGAGGAATTAGAGAATGGACCGAAGTAACTGAAGGAGTTTGCAACCACATAAGAAGAACAATATCAACCAACCAGAAACTCCAAGCTCCCAGGGACTAAACCACCAACCAAAGGTAACACAGAGCGTGGTCCTGTGAAGGCTCGATGCCTTAGTGTAGAGGAATGCCAGAGCGGGGAGGCGGGAGGGTGTGGGTGTGGGGTCACCCTCTTAGAAACAGGGGAGGGGGTGATGGAATAGGGGGTTCCCAGAGGAGAAACCAGGAAAGGGCACAGCATTTGAAATGTAAATAAAAAATATCCAAAAAAAGTGTGATCTTGTTATAGGAGGTGTGTCACTGTGGATGGATTTTGAGGTCTCAGAAGCCCATGGTAGGCCCAGTCTTTTTCTCTCTGTCTCTTGCCTGTGGATCAGGATGTAAGCTTTCAGCTACTGCTTCAGTGCTATGCCCTGTTTGCCTGCTGCCAGGCTCCCCGTCATGATGGTCACTGACACAGCCCTTGAAACTGGAAGCCAGCCCCCCATTAAATGCTTTCTTTTATGAGTCACCTTGGTTATAATGTCTCTTCGCAGTAATAGAATAGAAACTAAGACATTGTACATAACTGAGACCACATTTAACAGGTGCTTAAAGAAGTATAGATTTATCTATACTTATATAAGTGATACGATGCAAATATTTTTTTTTATGAAATTCAAGCCTTATAAGCACCATGAGGTTTGGGTAGGTGGATAGTATTATAAAACATGTCACCCAAATGTATCAGTTTAATAGAAAATAATTACATCCAATTTTCTCTGGGTATTTGTGTGAGTCAGTGGGCTCTCCCTTGATGGTTCCTCAGGTGGAGCTGAGGATACAGTTATGATGGGACCTCTGAACAGAACATGATGCTGGGATACGTGAAACACAGAGATCACATGGTTAGGCAGGGAGCTATAGTTAGGGGAAGGGCTGCTTAGAAAGATATTTACTTTCTTGAGAACTAATTCAAGGTTCTCTGAGAATAATCGTAGCCCATTCTGAGAGCATACCCCTAATGATTCATGCCTCCCATTCAGCAACCCAACTCCTTGGAACCAAACTTCCAATCCATGAATAATTGAGGGAGCATCTACATCCCAACCATAGCCATTCAGCCTTCATGCATCTCCTTGTACTTCCTTAAGTCACGCCTGTCTCAGGGCAGACAGATGTTGGATCCATACTCTCTCTACATGGGTGAGGCGAATGCTTCAATTTTCTTCAGGGCACAGCTGTACAAGTCATACAGGCTGCTCCAGTCACACTCAGCTGCCTGCCAGGACTAAGGCATTCATATGGATCTAATAATACCAGGATACGAAAACAGTGAGGTGTGGCTCACTGGTCAACTGCTCCTGCAATCTGTTATTTAAATTTCCTTTGTTCTATTATTTTGCTGTTATGAATATGCTTCAAGAAAACCCTTTTGTCTTAAAATAAGTTCTTATTTCTGCTTGGAAGATGTTTATCTGACAGTGATCTAGCTGTGATTTAACAGAAAATGTCTTTATGAAAAATATTTAGTTTTAAAATGTTTTAAATATTTTTTTATACACATGCATGTGTATGCATCTTTGTGTGTATATGCCACATGTGTACAGACACCCATAAAACATTCCCCACATCTAATCTCAGGGCACCTTATATCTTATTGCTTCCTGGAATTTGTGCTGTGAGTATTCAGCAGGGGCCATTCTTAGCGTTGGCAGCAGGCAGTCTCAGCTCAGACGTCCACTTCACGTAGGACGACTTTCTTTTACCCCGGTCTTACAGCACTTGTTCTGGTTGTCCTGAGAGACGCCTATCACTTAGCACTGGCTGAAAATTCTCTTCTCTCTCTCTCTCTCTCTCTCTCTCTCTCTCTCTCTCTCTCTCTCTCTGTGTGTGTGTGTGTGTGTGTGTGTGTGTGAGAGAGAGAGAGAGAGAGAGAGAGAGAGAGAGAGAGAGAGAGGATAACCTGCTGGAGTCAGTTCTCTGCTTTTACTACCTGAGCCATGGGTACTGAATTTAGGTCATCAAGCTAGGTAGTAGGAACTTTAACCTGCTGAGCCATCTTTCTGTCCCAACTGATGAATTTTTGAGACAAGGTTTTATTATATGCATCCCAGGTTGTCCTCAAATGCAATCCTCCTGTCTCTACCTTTCTCCAGCTCTTGGATTACTCTACCTGTTCTCTCCAAATTTTCATTATCTTTCATAGTTCCTCCTTTGCTGATTGTCAGTATCTAATAATACATGTGCTCATGTACACAGTTGTGGGTGTATTTGTTTTAGATATTAGGGCATAATTCATTTTGTTCTCAAATCTGTATATAATTCACATAATTCTTGACATATGAATTGCAAATATGCACATATATTTGGTATCTTATTTGCAATGTATAAAGATGCAATACTATTGCACTGGATATTTCATTTTGTTCTCTTTTTGATGTTTTATTGATTCCTATGTCAATTACCCAACCTAAAGCACTTTGATAGCATACTCTAGGTTGCATTTTGGGATAAAATTGGAAATTTACTTGGAAAACAATGCAAGAATAAGGACGTATTAATTTGATTATGAATTGTAAGTCATTTTCCTATCATTTGTTCCATGCCCAACTTTTCTTTTCTAGATCCCTCACGTAATGAGATAAATCATAATGTGGGTGACACTAAAACATACATAACTTCATGCATACATTCACAGTGTACTGTGACAATGGTTCTATTCCATTAACGTCATCCAATACAAGGGAAGAATGTGGGTGTTCCCTCTCTTTTACACATGTAGTGTTTGTTGATGCATAATTGGGCAGGCACATTTAAGTGACATCAACAAAGAAGGCTAAAAAATCCAGTTGATCTTGATTCTAGAAACCCTTGTGTGAGATTTGGAAGCCCTTCTTCCTATGCAAGCCATCCCACTGTTATCTTTGGTAAGGTCCTTTCTAGAAAAAAATAAGGTTGGGGTATCTTAGCTCAGATTTCCCTCTGAATAGCGCTGGAAGGAGAGACAAAATTAGAGACTTTTTTCCCCTGGAGACATCCATCTTGGAGGTTCAATCTAAAAATAGCCTAAATGTTAGAAGAGAAAGGAGCTAATTAGACATAATGGGAAACAGGGCCAGAGTTGCCTTCTGAGAAGGCAGCAGTGCAAAGGCTGCCCCAGTGATGCTTCAGTCTCTCTTCTCTCAGAAGACTGTTCCTGGAATGAAGGCCTGAGTGACTACAAACCAGTGGTTTGGGGAGGCTTCCTTCCTTCTCCAAATATCCTGAGGGCCAGCTGCTCCGTGGCCGGGAGGATGGAGAGGCAGTAGAAGGCAAGGGGCACATTGTGTCAGCTTTCTCGAAGCTTCCCACTGCATGAAAATGTGTGATTCTGTCACCAAGCTTGGGTTTGAGCTGCAGCGGTGAAGGTAGGCTCTGTGAAAACTGCAGGGATTCAGTTTACATTGCCCTCATCCCTGGCAGCGGTGAGCCTGTGTCAGGCATGCTCTCAAGCATGGTAGTGGGCATGCTGTCACACTGACAACTCTAGAGGAGCAAGGGATAGAAACTGGAAGGGGCTTATCTGTCAGGGAGAAAGAGCTAGCATTTGGCATGCATAGGCTGGAGGATCAAGGGTTCAAGGTTATCCTTGGCCATAGCATAGTGTTCAATGCCAGGTTGGACTCTAATAATAATATGTGAAATCATGATTGCTTGGTGAATGAAACCAATAAAATTGATAACAATTGGCTTGGGAATTTTTGTTAATCAGGAAGTTCTGACATTTCGAAGGCCTATAATGGAGTCTGATTCTTCTGTAGCTTGCTCACAGCTCCCAGACCCAGAAACTTCCAGCAAGAGGCTACTTGGTAATTTGGCTACTTGGCTAGTTGGCATTTCCCACCAACTTTGTATTTACTGTTCACTATTATCAAGCGGTGCTTTGGCCCGACACAGATTTGGCAGTGCCTCGTAGGCTTAATGTAAGGATGAACTGGTCAATTATGGGAGCCTCTGTGGTCATTGCCCCTTGAGAAGGAGTCCCAAAGCAGTTCTTTTCACTTCTCCTGATACTCTTGATGGCACTAAACATACCAGAGTATAAACATACCAGACATAAACAGACACTAAGCATACAAAGCATTGAGCACACTGCCTTTAGGGTGTGGGAATCTATGCTCATTGCCCTTCAACCCTCTTGCTTGAGCCGAGCCTTCCCATCTCACATTGACCATCAAGAGCCTCCCCAGGTCTCAACATATATTGAAGGGCTCCACAGAACCATAGAGGGATACGTTGTTAGAGGGATGATAATAGAAGGTATAGACTTAGATTTTTTTCAAAACCTACCTTAATTATGGTTCTTCAACACTTTAACCTTTCATCTAGTCCATTACCTATCAGAGATGGGGAAAAGAAAGTTTCATGGGAAATGGTGTTGTAGACCTGTTCAGAAATAGTTCTTTTTTTTTTCATAAATAAATGTATTTTTTTAATTAACTTGAGTAATTCTTATTTACATTTCGAATGTTATTCCCTTTCCCAGTTTCCGGGCCAACATCCCTCTAACCCTCCCTCTCCCCTTCTTTATGGGTATTCCCTCCCCATCCCCCCCATTACTGCCCTCCCCCCAACAGTCACATTCACTGGGGGTTCAGTCTTAGCACACCAAGGGCTTCCCCTTCCACTGGTGCTCTTACTAGTCTATTCAGAAATAGTTCTTTGGGGGAGATTCCAACCTTTGTAGTCAGCGATCCAGTCTAATAGCAAAACACCAAACATTGGAAAGGAGAATGCAATCAGCAGTGACAGTCCAGTCCACGCATCAAACACCAAACATGAATCAGTAGCAGCAGCTCAATCCAGAAAAAAAAAGGCGAAGCTCCACCAATCAGTACAGGTCCTCAGAAACAGCAAGAAGATGGAACACTACCAGAAGTTCCTTGGTGTAATTCTCTCTACTAAGTCATGACCAGTGAAGGTCAGTGAAGAAAGCAAGGTGAGCCAATGCAAGAACGTTGACAGTGAAAAATAGCTTTAGTGAAGCCTGATGAAGACCAGCAAAGGGTTGCAAGGTGAACAAATGCAAAAGCATCATCCACTGTCTGTTGGGTTCTACTTATCTTCTCTCCAAACATCACTCGCCCTTTCAAGCGTCCTCTCCAGCAAAACATCACATGCCCTTTAGCAGGCAGCTTCCAGAGAAACAACATATGTGTCTGCTTCAGCAAAATGTCCTCTCATAAGAGTTTCCAGAAAAAGATCACATGACAAATCCCCACTTAAGAAGGTACTTCCCATCCAGGTCTAGCTTTCAGAAACTTTAGGAAAGGAGTACCAGTGCCAAGTTCTCAGAGACCAACACTTGCTCGTTTCTTCCTCTTTTTTTAGGAAAGGGTCAGAAGATTTGAATTCCCAACAGAGGATGTGGAATTCCTGGCATGGTGTATCCAAACATGTGTCAATATAATGAACTGGAGGTGCAGCTCCTGACTACAGGGATAAATGCTGGTCTTCAAGTTCATTGCTGCTATAGATTTTGATTAGTATGTATTCAGCTATTCCCCTCAGCCTTTTCTTATGAAAGAAGTGATTTGTTCCTTGTCAGGAAAAAAAATCTGTTCATGTGACAGGTGAGGACCTCATATGGAGAAGCTTATTACACATGTTTTTGACATGATCATCAATGCCATACAATGACTATTGCAGATGCCTTTCAGCTGATGCTTGTGCTTAGAGCATAGGCTATTCTGTAGGTTCCTACCTTAGAGTTTTAAAAGAGAGACTCAAAGACAACATGGAAAGAGGAAGTAAACACTTCTGAGACAGAATCCCAAAGGACACGAGCAGAGGCGAGGCCAGTTCGGCAGAATACTTGGCAGTTTGGAGTTGGCTGGGAAAATGGAGCACAAATGGGAAAAGATCTAGATTCACTGAGGGAGATGAACTTTCCTTTACGAGCTTCGCCTGGGAGATCTTGGAAGATCTCATAAGAGTTGCCTCTTGTGACCATGTCCAAAAGAGCAGGGTGGATTAACACTAAGACACACATCTAAAGAGACTGAAGAACTCATTGCATGAGTCCCCAGATCTTCTCAGTAGAGGTGCCCATGGCACCCACAGAACTGAACTCAGATGGAACAGAGAGAGAGATCTAGTGCTTTAGGTTTGTGTTTGGCAATGGTCAGGGACAGAATCCTGTCGCTTCTCAAGCCAGTCTATTAAAGTTCCAACGTTAGCACCTCAGAAAGAGATTGTGTTTGGAAATGAGTCCCTGATTGTTTCCTTACAAGAAATGGAGATTAAAACACAGACACAGATATGGTGGAAAAGCCATTCAAAGTTACACTGAGAAGATGCTGTTTGCAAGCCAAGGAGAAGGCAACTTGGCCACAGACTGAGCTTTCACCTCAGCTGCCAGGACCAGGGTAATTCTCTGTAGGGTAAGCTTCCTAGCCTGTGGTATTTCATTATGGCTGCCCTTATAAACTAACAAGTCTACAGAAAGTCATTATCTTGAGAGATCAGTTTTGGCAGAGAATGTGGTAAGAATTAATCCACTCTACTCATCGTTTATAAAGGTCAGACATTGTGGCCAAGGGGATTCCTGTTGTCTTATCAATTCTGATTTAATCCCACTGGTCTTCATTATTCACCTCCTTCTGAGGTCCCCAATGTTGGGCTAGCATTAGACTGTGCCGGAAAGCGTAGAAATATACTATGTACTGGCCACTGCTACAGGATCTTCTCTTAAAGCAGGGTCTGTAGAGAGTTCATCTTGGCCAACCAAATTGAGTTACCTACTCTGTCTGTTCTGGATGTGGTTGCATGGTACAGTTCTCCCCAGTGTAGAAAACAGGGGTAGGTGGTGGCCTGGCTGGACAACATTTTGTAACTTACTACCTGTGACTGGTAGACTGCACACCTGTTGTAGGTATACCTGATCCATGAACACAGGTGGATAAGCTCTATCGTCCTTCCGCTTCTGGAAATGGTAGATCAAAGGAGACATACAAATACTAGAATCAAAGTGTTTCATTGTGTGGGAGCCCCTTCCTCCTGGCCAAGAAGTAGGGTGCCACGGAGAAGAAGTTGACTCTGAAGCGTCTACTGGGTAGCCTGGGGGCCTTTCAGGAAGGTAGACTAGAGGATGAGAAGCCAGCTGGAAGGAAGACAGGACTTTTGGCCACTCATTCTTGAACTTGCTTGCTCGGACTTTTTATGCACATTAATAATTGGTGGGAATTTCAAGGAAGATCTAGAGAGTCTAGGTGTGCACAGAAGTTGTGTGGAGAAGGAATGAGTTCGGAGAAACATGGCTTCCCGGACCCTATGGGTGCTATGCTTTCTTCTCCAGACAGGTACTCCATAACCATACCTCTGTTTTCATGATGATGTATTGCTGAGATTTAGAGACAGAAATGTTTATACACATAGTTTGAAAAATACAGGACTAGAAGAGAGGGACCAGAACTACTTTGACTGGACAGACAAATTTCTTGCCACACTTAGTCTGATCTGTAGTCAAAATAAAGTCCTAGCCTTCATTTGAAGGAAAGCCACAGAGAGGTACATGAAAGCATATTACGAGGGGAACAAAACGTTAAGGAAATAACAAGGGGAAGGGAAAACATTAAAAAGAATGTGGTTTTAGAACTGAATAGAAATTTTGTCAGTCACCTCTTGTTACTGTAATAAATTATTTGAGCTAATCTAATAGTAGGAAGAAGAAAGAAGAAAGAAGATGAAGAAGGAGGAGGAGGAGGAGGAGGAAGAAGAAGAAGAAGAAGAAGAAGAAGAGGAAGAAGAAGAAGAAGAAAAAGAAGAAGAAAAGGAAGGAAGGAAGAAGGAAGGAAGAAAGGTCTTACAATGATGTAAGACCTTCCCATAGTTCCATCTCTTAATGTTTTCCACAATAGCATTCAACTAGAGTTTTAGCATTTAACGCATGGATTTCTAGGGACATGTTTTGTAACCATAGCATCCAACTCCTGGTCGCCAAAGGCTTATGTCTTACTTTCAGTGAGTAATGTGTTTTCATCTCTAAGGGTCTCTAAAGTCTTAGCTGTTCTAGCATTGCTCACAAGATCAAGTCCAAAGTTTCCTTCAAGACACAAGGCCAGCTTGGCTGGGAGCCCTTTAAACATAAAAGCCCAACTGCATGCTTCCAAGAGACAATGGTACAGCCATTGTCCTCTACAGAGGAGCAGCAGGGACTAGAAAGGAAGGAAGCCAGGCCGGGGCAGGCCAGCATTCAATCCTGCAGGTCTGCTCCAAGCCTTGAGAGCTCACTGCTATTCCATGTGGCCTCCAAAGGCTTTAAGATCTCTAACCCCACTGCTTTGCTGATGGCAGCTGACATACTCTCTGTGGCTGGCTTCATACATTGCTGAGACTGTCTCTTGGCTGGCACCCCATTTTCTCTCCTCTCTTCCTTCCCGGGGTCCTCATTGCAGCTGTATCCTCTTTCCCACACACTGCCCTGTCAGGGGCCTGACTCCATGCCCTCTGGCCTAGAGACTTCTCTTTCAGCTCTCAGTCAGGGCTCGCATTTTCTCAAAGCTCCTACCTTTAAAAAATATGTATTCCTTTTTATCTGCTGTGTATGAGTGCTTTGCTTGCATATGTGTGCACACACACTGCATACACAGTGCCTGAAGAGGCCAGAAAATGGTATCCAATCTCCTGGAACTGGAGTTAGAGACCCTGTGGTGATAGACCATGTAGTTCCTGGGAATTGAATCTACGACTTCTGTAAGAACAGCCAGTATCTATCCTCTCAGTGTCTACATATTTGCACGCTCAGGAAGTCAGGCTTCTGTAGGTGGTGTTCAGGTCTGAAGTCCGTGTGTTGTATAGCTGGACACACTTGATCTGAGGTTATGGTGACCCCTGAGTATCTTGTTGGCTCAGGCAATCTCAGGAGACTCCACCCTTAGAATCTTTGAGCCAAAGTTGAATTTACTCATCTGGGAAGAATCTGAGAGGGCTGTGATCTTGCTGATTTCTGAGCTTTCCTTGGTGTGCCTTTCAGCTCTGAGGCAGCGGCTCCTTTTCTTGTGTCGTCTTTAGCAGTGACATTGTCTTTTACTGCCTCTGTACGTTGGGTTATTTTCTCACCAAGATCCAAGTTCCCCAAATCCTTTTGCTCTTTGATCCTCACTACAGATTTGTATAACTCACCCAGCGATTAACCACACCATGGTCTGAGCAGTGTTCTCTCTTGGAATTTTCTGTGTGTCAGTGCTCTTGACCTTCCTAAGGGTGTGACTCTTCAATACAGCCCTGCAAGCTATGGTGATGCCAACCATAAAATTATTTTCGTTGTTACTTCATAACTGTACCTTTGCTGCTGTTTTGAATTATAACATAAATTCTTGTGTTTCCTCATGGTCTTAGGTGACCCCTGTGAAAGGGTCATTTGATCCCCAATAGGGGCTTTGACCCACAGGTTGAGAAACACTATTATGAAGGATAAGCCAGTCTGTGCATTTTAAAGCCAATGAGTTGATGCATCCCAATTCTTTGCCACAGTAATGCTGATGGCCCCTGGACCATTTCCAATGATTGTTACCTTTGTGGGCTTCATTTCCCTCAGGACTCTGGACTTTTGAGCCCCTTAAAATCATCCAATCAGTTTGGCTTACGGGATGCACAGCTTTTAGCATGCTAAGCATCTTCTACTCCTCTTCCTAAACTAGCCTCGTAGCTGTGTCTACAGTACCTCAATTCTCAATTTCATTTCATTTCTTTTCTTTTCTCTTTCCTTCTTTCTCTCTCTCTCTCTCTCTCTCTCTCTCTCTCTCTCTCTCTCTCTCTCTCTCTTTTTCTTTCTTTTTTGTCAGTAAGTGTTCCATTGCTGTTGCAAAATACCTGGCATAGTCAACTTAAAGGGAAGGTTTACCCTGGAGTTTCAGTCTGGAAGGTTTCAGTGCATGGTTAGGTTGACCTAGCTCTTTTGGACCCATGGCCAAATAGCACATTGTAATTAAGGAGCATGGTGGAGTTGCTTCCCGAATTGTGGCTGAGAAGTGAAAGAGAAAGAAGTCAGGATCGCAAAAACCTTAAAAAAATAATAAACCAAAGCCCCAAGTGACCTAAAATTTCTCACTGTGTCCAGCTCTTAAAGGCCCCACCTTTTCTCAGTTGGGCCAAACCAGGCATTGTGCCTTAGCACATGGGCCTTTGAGGGACACAGAAGATACAGTTGTGACAAATGAAAACAATAAAATGAATTACAAAAAGGAAAACCAACATGTCGAAAAAGAATTATCTATGTAAATTATCTATTTCCAAGTAAGGAAAGACAGAAGAGAGGTGGAAAACAGACCCAGAGGCCATCAGTGAAAGAGACCAAGAAGTCAGAAAAAGATAGTTATGGAGTTGGAAAAGAACTAAGGGAACATAGACCGTGACAAAAAGAGCTAACAGCGGTTAGGAGAGTGCCGAGATCAAACAAAATACAACCGGCAAGCCGGAGTCATCAAGATGGATGTTAGAGGGCAAGAACTCGAAAGAGAAAACAATCCAACAACATGATTCGGCACCACCACACGTCACCACAAGAGCCACAGAAATTAGAGCGTCCCGAAACCTGAATAAACACAGCCCCCAAACTAGCAAGCAAAACAAACAAATTGAGAGAAAAACACTCGAATTGAAAGTCAGCTCTGGAGGGTGTCCTCAAGTGGATCCTTGAGCTAGAATGGCTGTTTAGGGCTGGTCACACAGGCTGGCGCCAGCTCTTCGCTCTAAGGTTTCTGTGGAGCAGCCAGAATGAGGTGAGGACTTGGGTAGTGCCCACAGCTGTCAGGGTAGGCCACCTAAAGCAGTGCTGTTCCCTCAGTGACATTTAGTACAGGAAGAGCAAGGCTTAGTTGTATGCATCATTTTGGAGAACCATTATCTCATTTTATGCTGTGATTTTTTAAAAAAAAAGATACGATTTACATTGTTACCCAATACCCTTTGGGTAAAGCTGGTGCCCCTCCATACTGTGGGGGGGACCTGTCAGATCAGGTGAAAATCTGTGGAGGTCAGATTGTTTACCTCGAGAAGAAGCAATTCTGTAAGATGAATTTTGCCTGGGTTTACCACTTGCAATGCCTCTCCTGTCAATGTCTGAGGCGAGATTGGTTCAGAACTGGATCCGTTAGAGCCACTTTGAGGCAGTGTGCACAGGAAGTTTTAGTCCCTTTGTCACCGATACAAGCTTCGTGACCTTTCACTGCTCATTCTAACTGACTTTGGGAGTAATTTCCCACCTGACTATGTACCAGAGGAGGGATGTAGGTGCACATGACTTCCAAAAGCATTCATTTCAGGGACCCAAGGTCTAAGCTGCGGGTGGAGTTTTGGGCGATGGGAAGATTCTTCTAAAACTTGTGACACCAGAAACTGAACACAAGCTGGAAGCCTGGAGAGGTAGCCAGGGACACTGGTCTGGGCCCTACATCTGTAAGCTGATAGACTCTCAGGAGAGGTAGATACAGAGAGCAGCTGCAAAGCAGTGGTGGCCTACAGTGGAGAGGGCACTGTAGCCTGGAAGGCCAGGTGAGTGCTGCTCTGGGATCTGACAGGCTGACTTGGAGGAAGATAGTATGGAGACCCAGGAGTTGAGGTTCTGCGAGGGCCTCCAACTAGACACCAGAAGGCCAGAGCTGAATCCTAGAGCAACAGAGCCAGATCTTTTCTAGAACACTTTTTAATTGTTTTTTTATAAATCATTTAACACCAAGGTTACTAAATCACTGTAATTACTATTTTTAAATCCCCCCTTCTTCCAAATGAGTATTTTCTAAAAGTTCTCCCTGTCACTAAGATAATTAAGTTACAAAATATACGAGAAGCAGATTTGTTCTGAAACCCAAATTGCAAATTGAAATCATATGAAAAGAAGCGTCAGGAGCTTGCTTGAAGTGGCACAGTTCTCCCGTGAGCAGGGACTGGCTCAGGAGGAACTTAAAGCCTGGCCACTTCCGTTCTCTCGGTCACTCCTCCCAGACACAGAAGAGACCCTTGCAGGTGGACAGAGTCACATGCTCCCCCATCTCCCAGGCTGTGATGGAGTGACTAGTGTCATTGAATAGGGAAGGCAGCAGAAAAGAACTTATACCTGTTATGACAACCCTAGATGTCATCTGGGGGGATGCCCTGGTGTCACTTCTTGCAAGTGGCTCTCTGGGAGCAGCACCAAGATATCCCTGTGCTTCTATAGGAAGGCCAGATAAGTTTTTCTATTGTTGTTGTCCTATGAAGTTATTGGGGTTTATTTGTTTTGAGGCTTATAATAGCCTATCTTGGCTAACAGAAACTGATAAAATGTTAGTGGTGTGTGTGTGTGTGTGTGTGTGTGTGTGTGTGTGTGTGTGTGTGTGTGTGTGTGTGATCATGAACACATGCTACTTAACCTAGCATCCTGCCTGCTTTTGTTTTTGGCTTACTCTTCATGAATAGACTCCTATGTGGGACACGATATCATTTGAATTCCTCCACCCCCAAGAATTAACATTTTTCTACCCCAACTTTCCTCCCTGCCCTGTCCTTTACTTAATCATTCTATGTGGTTCGTGACCGGCAACTCTGCTTTTCTCCTCTTCTAAATATCGCCATGCTGTTCTCTGGGCTTAGAATTCTACCAGTAGAAACTCATCCTTTCCAGTTCTTCTTCAGAAGTATTTCACCTTCAAAGCCAAATGTAAAAACTTCCCCAAGCACTGAAGGTCTGACTCCTCAACTCTGCTCTCCATGCCTTTAGATCGTACTCCACTCCAAGACCGATCCCACTCCACTCCAGGTCTCATCACACCTCAAGGTCAACTCTAACAGTGAGGTGGGAGTGAAAACAAATATTCCCATTGAGACTGACTCACTAGTTATTCTGGGAAAGTTAGGGTTAATGATTTTCTTTTCCTAGATTTTTGCAAAGCTGTAGAAATATGTAGTCATTAGCTGATGTGATAGATCACTCTTTATAGTGCTTTCCTTGTAGGCAGGAGATCCTGAGTTCCATTTAAAAAGATCTAAATATGTTCTTATTATCCCAGTGCTCTGGAGGTGTTACCTGAGGATGCCAGCCTATGATATGTGGTAAGTACTTACTCAATGAGTAACCCTGCATCGAAAAAGAAGAATAGTAGAGGGCACCTGAGAAATGACACCTGAAGTTGTCCTGTGATCCATACATGTGCTCATACATACATGTGTAATATCCACATTCAAGAGCAGAGAAAAATAAACTCATGCAGGGTCACATGTTTGTTTTCTCTTTTTTTATACAACCAAGGGCCTCATGACTAGGGAATAGCGGTGTTCACAGTGGGCTGGGTCTTTGCACATCAATTAACAATTAAGATAATCCCTTGAAGATAATACCCGATACTCCCAGTTCATGATATAAATTCCTGAAGACTCTGTTTTCATGTAATTTTAGTTGACCATCAAGGACCTGAAGAGGCGACCTAGCAGTTAAGACCATTTCCTGATTATCTTTAGTTCTCAGCACCCATATCAGGTGGCTCACAACTCCAGGGAAGCTGACACTCTCTTCTGGCCATCTCAGGCATTTGCACACAAGAGACTATACTCACACAGACATAAACATATGCATTAAAAAATAAACAAACAAACAAACAACAAAACAGAACAATGAGAAAAACAAAACAAAAAAGCCCAACAACTTAAAAAAAGTTGACAGTTAAAATCTAACCACACAACCTTGATCTTTTGGCAGTCCCCCATTTGAAGATCAAATCAATCAATCAATCAATCAATCAATCAATCAATCAACCAAAGAACCAACCAAGAAAGTTTGTCTTTACTGTAGGATTAGACATATTGGATAATAGATCAGAATAGCAAAACCTAAGAGTGAGACCTCAGGAATGTGACCTCATTCTACCCCAGAGGCTGAGGTAATTCATTGTCTTAGGGTTTCTACTTCTGTGATGAAAACACTGTGACAAAAATCAACTTAGCGAAGAAAGGATTCATTGTATTTTACAGTTTGAAGTTCACCAGTGAGGGGAATTCAGGGCAGGAGCTCAAGCAGGGCAGGAACCTGAAGGCAGGAGCTGAGGCAGAAGCCATGGAGTGGTGTTTATTTTGGGGGTCAGGGTCACCTCCCAAACTACATGAACACTGCTCTCAGTTAGTCATGGAGAGTTTATTGAGCATACACCCCAGGACTGATTGATCAAGGCCATGGTGGACAAGACTCAGGAACTGAACAGTGACATTGAGTTAATATCCTTCAGGGCTTTTAAGTCTAAAATCCACAAATATCTGTGCCAAGTTACACAACCAGTCAGGATTTATGGATAGGGGATTTCCTTGGGATCATGTCTTTCTTGTACACTTATCCTGCTCTCATTGATTGAGATATTCAACTGTGGCAGGGGATTTGCCTTGTCTAACGTTCATGTCTTAACTTGTCAACCGGGGTGGGACTTGTCTTGTTTAACATTCATGTCTTAACTTGTCAACCATGATGCCAGTTACCCACGTATATCTTTCTTTTTGTCAAGTAGGATGTCAGCTCCCAAGGAGGTCTTGGAAACTTAAACTTTACTCAACCCCTACTCAAAATGGAAGTCTTATTCCAAATAGTTTCTTATATTGGTGCAGGTGTCTATCTTATATTGGGGTCCATTCCAGAGGTAGCTTATAAAAGCAAATACAATACAAGTTTATACACCAGTGCAGGAGGAGGTGCTGCTGGGTAGTTGATTTTGGTCCAATCTTATTATATGACTAATTATACAAAGCAGTTCTAACTGATTTCTGTTTTGCTTGGTTTCCAAGAACACCAAAGCACAGAACATCCTAGTAACAGCATATGAGAAAGTGTTCTTAAGACACTAGTAACTGTGTCCTTAAGACAGCACAAAATGGCAGCCTAGACAGGTCACAGTTACCTAGGCCTGAACACTTCTTAATGGCTTGCTCCTCATGCACACTCATCCTGCTTTCTTGAGAATCCAGGACCCACCAGCCCAGGAGTGGCACTGCCAGCAGTGAAGTGTGCTCACAAGGATATTTAGTGGGAATGTTTTCTCATGAGGTTCCCTGTTTCCAAATGACTCTGGTCCCTGTCAATTTGATATAAAAAACACAGTCAGTATATTTGGTAAGGATGTTTCTTCTCCCAGCAAATAATTCTGGATCCATAGAGATTAATTTGAAATGATGGGGAATCTAAAGCTATGTCTCACAGGATCACCAAAACATCACTCAAAGGGACCAGAGACCAACCTGAACAGAGCCTCCAAAGGAAATGCAGAGAAACAGTTTCTGACCTGGATTAGTCATTTGTTAGCATATGCAAACACCACATACCATGATAGAACAGATAGGTAAATGGAATCCACTAAAATTAAAGACCATTTCTTGTGGGCTGGAGCGATGACTCAGCGGTTAAGAGCCCTGACTGCTCTTCCAGAGGTCCTGAGTTCAATTCCCAGCAACCACATGGTGGCTCACAACCATCTGTAAAGAGATCTGATGCCCTCTTCTGGTGTGTCTGAAGACAGCTACAGTGTACTTATATATAATAAATGAATAAATCTTAAAAAAAAAAAGACCATTTCTTGTCTGTGCTGGACACTTTTATGTCAACTTGACACAACTAGAGTCATCAGAAGGGAGAATGTCTCAATTAAGAAGATGCCTCCATAAAATCAGGTTGTAGCACATTTTCTTAATTAGTGATTGGTGGGAAGGGCCCAGCCCATTATGGGTGGTGCTATCCCTGAGCTGGTGATCCTGGGTTTTGTAAGAAAGCAGGCTGAGTAAGCCATGGGAGCAAGTCAGTAAGCAGCGCCCCTCCATGACTTCTATATTAGCGTCTGTCTCCAGGTTCCTTTCTTTCTTTGGTCCCTTTCCTAACTTCCCCCAGTGATGAACAACAATGTGGAAATATAAGCCAAATAAATGTTATTTCCCAAGTTGCTTTTGTCATGAAGTTTCAACATATTGTTCCCTAACTAAGACATGTCAAACAGCACTTTGAATCAGCTAAAAACTAGGTCATAAAATACAAAGTATGCAAAATAGATCCGATAGAGAACTCTTTCAAATATGCATATTAAGCTCAAATATGGACATTTATATATAAACAAGATAACCCTTAAAGAAAAGGGCAAAAAATTTGAGAAGACAGTTCATAGAAAAAGACATATAAAGGGATTTAAGCACAGGATAGATACATAGATAGCATCTTTCATCTTTAAAGAAACGTAAATTAAAACCAGTAGATACCTCCTAGCTTGTCTAAGATTAAGACAGGATGGGCAGCAAAGCTGGCGAGGGTGTTCACCAGAACAAGGCTCATACACTGTGGCCTAGGATGGATGAAACATGGAGCCATCACCTCAAAAAACAGGTTTGTGCTTCACAAAATCAAGCACCCATCCTAGACATTTCAGCAGGCAGCCTTGTGATGAACTTCTGCTGCAGAGTCAACTCTGTCTTGAGACTCATCGGGTACAGTAAGATGAAAATGGTTTCAGTCAGTCCTGCTTTCAAAGCAAGCACTCTGCGTCAGCTTCGTCCTGACCAACTCCACTAGGCCTCCCAGGACACATCCAGTGGGCAAAATAGAAAAGGAAGCAAACGAACAGCAGCAGTTAGAGCCAGGGACGCACCAGAGAACTGTGTGTAAGCACACGAGTGGCACCCTGCTGCCAGGTCTGCAGATGCTAAGAGCCCTTTCCTCAACCCTAGGGCAGGGTAGAGGAGCCGAGGCTGATGAGGCAGTGACAGCTGCTGGCCTGGAAGGACTGGTCTGAGACAATATATGGATTGTCTCCAGGTGCCTGGCAGCTACCACTGGAATGTTATCCTTAGCCGTGCCAAAAGATGAGATTTTGATCTTCCTGATTTATAGCTCTTAAAGACAAAGTTATCCAGATTTTTAGCTTATGACTGTGTTGGGGCTTCGCTTTCTTGTCTATTGCATCCTTGCCTTTCAGAGAGGCTGTTGGCCATGGTGGCAAGAACAGTCATGCCTGTGTGTCTTGGGATCTCTCAGGGGCCTTGGCCTCTAATGCTTATGTAGTTGGGAAGTGCCTGTGCTCCTGACCCTCCTTCCCACTCTGCAGAGCAACAGAAAAACCCCGAGGCCATGGCTGAAGTCAGGTCTTCTGAGCCACACTTGACCTCTTGTCTCCTAGAACAAAGGATCTAGGTCTTTCTTTTGATTTTAAATATAAAAGAATATTAATACACAACAAATTAGGTTTCATAATGGCATGTTCATATAAGGTCAATTTCTATTGATTCTATTCTTCTGCCTCCCCTCTTCTGTACCTTTTATCCCCAGCGACCTCTTTTCTACCTTCTTTCCTCTTCTGAAAGTCGGAATTTATTCTGAGAATTTCAATCTTGAGTGCTATATTTACATACGTTTTTCTTTTCCTGCCCCCAACTCCTTCTGCTTCCCCTACTCCCTCTCAATTGATTGACATCTTCTTTAATTATTATTGTCACACACACACACACACACACACACACACACACACACACACACACACACACACACACACCACAGAGCTGAGGCCATATAATATTTCTTGCAGACGTGTGTAGGGCTGACTCCTTGGGGTTGGAAAACCTACCAAGGGACATGTCCCTGAGGGGACTGCTCACCCTCTTTCAGCAGCTACCGAGTGCCTGTAGCTTTAATTTAGGAGTGGGGTCTTATGAGATTCTCCCTGTCCATGTGGGCTGGTGTTTAATTGTGCAGGTCTTGTTTAGGTAGTCATATGGTTTAGATTTTATGGGTGCAACTGTAATATATAGAAGACCCTGCCTATCAGCAGACATCCTACTCCTCTGGCTCGCAACGTCTTTCCCCATTCCCTTTCTGAACTGCTCCTCAACCTTAGATTTAGGCGTGGAATTGCAGATGAGATTGGGCTCCTTTGATGGTTTAATGAGAATGACCATCCCAAGATCACATGGTCCCCAGATGGTGAAAGTGTTAGAGAGGGATTCAGAGGTGTGGCCTTCTTGAAGGCAGTGTGTCACCTGGGGCAGGTTTAGAAGATTCAAAGGACTCCTGCTATGTGTGTGTGTGTGTGTGTGTGTGTGTGTGTGTGTGTGTGTGTGTGTGTGTGTGTGTGTGTTTCAAGTTGTAGATTAACATTGAAGCTCTCCGCTCTGCTATCATGGACTCTCAACTCCTGAAACTGTAATCCCTAAATGAACTCCTTAAAAGCATTTAGAGCGCAGTTAGGAATTACATAGATTTAAGAAAGTGGTGGTTGTGGGTTCTACTCTAGGGCCCATTATCAGTCATGGTTAGGTTTACAGTACCAGGTAAGAATCCTTTCCAACTGAGAGCGCCTTAAGTCAAACTAGATAGCTGTTGCTTACCACAGGATATGAGTGACATCATTCTACTGTTTGGGCTATCTGACTGGCCCTGTCATTGTTGTGACTTATAATCATTATAGCTAGGTATGGATTGCTTTTTGTCCTTGGCAGCTTGCATAGCACATTTGAAACTATGTGAGCTAGTCCTCATGAAAGAGGCTTCCAGATGACTTCTAGTTCAATTGCCCTAAGTGCCTTGTCTCAAGCATTTAGTGTCTTTAGCAATAGGGTTTTACTTTCAAGTTCTCAGAGGAAACCAAGGTCAGAGGCAATAGTCTTTATTATTTTGGGAATCTCTTAGATAATTCTGACCAGAAACATAAGGGGAGGTTTGCCACGCCTGGCAGTGGGCTTTTTATTAGTCAATGGCTTTGGGGATGCATTATTATGCCCCAAGTGACAGACATGACTTTTTGCCCTGTTCCCTTCTCATTACCCCTTGCTCTCTTCTCTCTATCTGTAACTCAGAGTTAAAAATCAACATATTTCCTTTAAAATGTACTTAGTCTCAGGTATTATAATAATGCAAAATGAACTAACACATAAACATTTTTCTTGTTTTATTTATTATTTTCTATTTATGAACTTTTTTGAAAAATTTATATGTGAATACACTGTATTTACACTATTTCCACCCCTTTCTTTTCCCTTCCCCATCGCAGCTCCCTTTCAAATTCACATCCTATTTTATAATTATTATTATTTTTCAACAATTATCCACAGCCTACAGAATTTGCAATTAGTGTGTGGGAGTAGGGGCTGATTGCTTAAGATTGGGCAATTTATCAGTGATTTGTCACCTAATTCTCCTTCTCTCAGCAGCCAATGAGCAATTACAGCTCTTCAACTAGGAGTGAAGCTTTATGGACACTTTTTCCATCCATGTTGGTGTGTTGACGGATGTAATCTTGTGTAGTCAACTGTATTTTAACACATAATCTTAATTTTGTCCTGTTTTATCAAGTTGGAAGTTTCTTAAAAATTTATAGATCTATTTAATAGGTTCATATATATGATACATATAGATAAATAACATGTGCATTTATATTTTTACTGGGTGAGTTATTTTGACAAACACTAGCACACCCCAGACTTCTCTTTTGAAGCTGGAGCCTTCTCTGGGATCCTACCCTAGAATATGAATGATAGGGAGTGGCATTAGGGGGCAGGTCAATTAGGGTCAATCTCAAGGTCCTATTGGTCATTCTAGATTGTAGGCTGACATTACTGGATGTTATGCTAGTTTAATTCCAAGCACAGGGGCAAGAACGTCAACTAAAAGGATGAAGTTTATTTTGGCTCCTGGTTTCATCTACTTCAGTCCAGTTTTTCTTAGGGTAGTTGCTTTGGGTCTTTGGTGAGGCAGAATACCATGTCAGAGAGTTAGCCCACAGCAGCCAGAAAGGAGAGGAGGCAAAGGTTAGAGGCAAGATATGTCACCAAAACATGTCCCCTAGGATCCACTCCCTTCAACTTGGCCCTACCAGATACGTTTTCATCCTTATCCATTACAAAGCCACCAGTGGTTTCAGAGGTCTCATGATCCACTGAATCACTAATACTGAATCCTTACCTCTGAATGTTGCTGCAATGAGACCCAAACCTTCAATGCAGGAAGCTTTAGGAGACATAAGGCCCATTATCCAATTACAGCATTCAGGGAGTGGCACAGTCACAGTGGTAGTGTCACTGTCATATTGGGAGTGAATTCAAACAGGAGACAATGCTGGGCCAAAGGTCATCTCATTTATTATTCATAGTGGAGATATCCTAGGAGTTGAGGGCTCAAAGTCTCCTCTTCATACTTGGTGGTTTGTCTGCATGTAACCTGCACTCTCATCCTCTCATTCCAGCACAGCTGAGAAAATGGTGAAAATGGAAGAAAACCCATTAACTCTTGCATATGTAAGACAAGGCCTAGGTCATTTGGAATAAGCTTGGAGTAAGTTTGGGTGCATGAAAGGCCATATTGCAATTGTCTTCCTCAGGAGCACTGGCCTTACTAATCTGAGATCTCATACTCAAGTATTCTTTGGCAGCTTCTTGTTTGCACAAGTGGACTGCACCCATAAGTCTGTCTAAGTGCTTTCAATTTTGATGATGTATCTCAATTTGGGGGGATATTCGTGGAAAGTCCCCTAGACTGAAAGTTCTGCCGCAGTTATTCCAAGATTTGATACAGAGCAAAGATTCATCAGAGGAACAGATAAACAATGCCTTTGAGATTCCAGGAGAGGCAGAGACTCTGGGCTGGGGAATTTCTGTTTGATCACCCCACTGCTTATTGTAGGAGTGAACGGAGGACTCAGAAAATCTGGTTGGGGAATCTTTGTGGTACATCTTCAAGAATGTACACATCTCACTTATTGAAAGGAGAGAAGAGTGGTCAAGTTTGATGACAGTGGCTTGATTAAATGTATGACATATATCCTTTCACCAGGGACATGCATGCTTTAGGAAAGCTTTTTTGGTGCCACGTGAAGATCATTCTTTTAAAAAGCTTACTTCTAGTTTTCTTGCCAGTCATGCCAAGATTTTGGTGAAACTGGACTGTGCCTTCAGCTCAGCACAAAATCTTCCTATTGCAAGGAGAATGTGAATCTGCACAGTCAGCACTACCTAACCCCTTTGTCTGGAGTCCTGGATGCCACTGACAAAGTGACCAGCACTCTTGGACTTATACAACTCAGTCCGGGCTGTGAGGCCTTTGGAAAATCCTGTCACTGACTGTGAGGTGGCTTAGTTAGCTCAGTGCTGGAAAACACAGCAGCAGCATCATGGGACACCTTCCAGCTCCTCTGGTTCCTAAGAAGTTTCCTCCCCAAAGGCAATGGCCAACAGAGGATTAAAGGCCATGCCTCAACTGTCCAGCCAGACAGCTGAAAGATGAGCCACCAACTCTAATTCTATTCTTCCTGTGTACATGAGGGAAAAGAGACCACAAACCAAATACCAGCTTTCTGTAGATAATAACTTTATAGAAAAAGAATAATATGGCCTGTTTTGTGTGGCTGGCAGATGCAAGCCAATAAAACTGTATAACATTAAAACTTGTCTCTTTAAGTTTATGAATCCATCTCTGCAAGCACAGTATTTTACCTACCAGCTGGGGAATTATCTATATCTATATCTATATCTATATCTATATCTATATCTATACCTATACCTATACCTATACCTATACCTATACCTATATCTATATCTATATCTATATCTATATCTATATCTATATACCTCTATTTCTTTATCTCTATCTCTATCTCTATATATCTATCTCTATATATCTCTATCTCTATATCAATATCTATCTATATCTGTATATCTATATCTATCTATCTCTATCTATCTCTATCTATCTCTATCTCTATCTCTATCTCTATATCTCTCTATATATATGAGCTGGTTTGATTTTAGAGATCTGTATGTGGGACCCATGCTCCAGGCTAGCTTTTAAACTAGTTAAAAATATTTTTCAAAAGGAGTTTAAGCACTGGTACCCTACATTTAGTGAACAATGCTTTGCTCAGAAGACATGAGTTATTAAATGAGAATCTCAGTGCAAGGCATGGGTTATTTCCTTACCAGTTATATTCCCTACCCAGAAGTGCCCTAAACAAAACCAGCTACGGCCATTGCTCTCATTTTCCCACCGTAAGTAGATGATAGGACACTGTTACTGAAGATACAACATGTACTTGCTGCAGAACATAGAGACATTAATCTTGAACCAACCATAACACGCCCTATTGGTCAGCTTCTAATGCTAGAATGTGCTATATAGGCTGCTGGAGGGAAAAGACTTCACTGGGACCCAGCATGCTGCATTACCAACCCACCAGTCAATATGTGTCCATGGGTGCAATCATGATAGACTGTTAATGGGGGTAACCAAGTCATCTTCTGATTAGATTCAAGGCCTGCTCCATAGGAGATGAAATTCATGCTTTTTATTATGAACATTGTCAGACTCATCGCTAGGGAAGTCATAGGCCCTAGTGAAGAACCTATTGAAACTTTTTTCAGATGATCATGTTGCAAACTACCTTATAAATATCTATGTTTATTTCTATAGATTTCTGCATTTACCAACTTTGATCAGAGAAGCTTATTGTAGTGGTCATTGTTAAATGTAGAAACATGATACTATTTAAAGCACTGAGAATAAGTGTGCTCAGCTACAGAACGGACACCAATATCAACCATTCTTTCCCCAAACGCCCAAAGAACATGGCCGACAATGGGGTGAACATTTTCAGCATGGAGGGGGTCCCGAAGACTCATACCTTGCTGAACAGCTTTTGCAGTTGATGGTTTCTGGGTGAGACTCACTTTTCTTTGGAGATATGGTGCTAGAAGCTTCCTCAGTAGATGACCACGTTCATGGCATATGTAAACAGCACTAGTAAGACTCAGTAGATTAAAAATGAATAGAAAAAGGAGAACATAGCTAGGCATGGTGGCACATGACCTTAATCCCAGCTCTCAGGGGGTAGAGGCAGGTAGATCTTTGAATTTGAGGCTAGCCTGGTCTATAGTGCAAGTTTCAGGACAGCTAAGGCTACATAGAGATGCCTTGTCTGAGAAGGAAAAAAGAGAAAGAAGAAAGAAAGAAAGAAAGAAAGAAAGAAAGAAAGAAAGAAAGAAAGAAGGAAGGAAAGAAGGGAGAAAGTAAAGAAGGACATAAACTTGAGAGGGATGTTCTGGGGATTCTTGGAGGGCAATTAAAAGGAATAAGAAAAGGGTGGATCAAGATACATTACAAATATGTGTGAAAAATTGAAAGAATTAAAGAAAGTTTTAAAAAGAAGGGAGAAAAAAAAAGAAAAGAAATCTAGATGCAGGAAGTGATATCATATGTCCTGAGAGACTCTCTAGCCTCAAACCTATCCAGTGTACTGCTCAAAGGGGTTGTTTCTCAGTCCACCTTCAGGCATTATTTCAATGCGTAAATAAGGGAATCTAATTTCCGAATTAAAACCATGACCTACCTCCAACAGGAGCCAGCCAATCATGCATCTTACTTTCTAGACCATGTTGCAACAAAAGCTAGCGTCAACAGGTTTAGTTGTGACTGAATGCCATCTATATACACTTATCTAACCAAACACTAGGTGTTTCCATCTGTAAGGTAAAGCCCAACCCCATCCTCAACCTTTCAAGGCCAACTGATAAGTTCATTTTTATTTGGATAATGTTGGATGTGTTTTGTAGAGCATAGTATGGTGTGGTGAGAGGGGTTACTCAGTGGGCCCCTGCTGAGGTATCCTTTCCCCCTAAGATACCAGCCATACAGTGGGTTTAGAATAGAATAGTTTATTTTGGGGCAGAGGAAGAGAGGAACAAAGAAGTACACACACACACACACACACACACACACACACACACACACACACCACACACACACACACACACACACACACACACACACGGGTAGGGGAGCAGAGAGTCAGAGAGAGCAAAGGAGGCCAAACAGTCCTTTTATAGCAAGCTGGGCCTACCTGGCTTGCTAGACATCTGTTCGGTGGAGCCTAGAAGGAAGGCGAACACTCCTTCATTTCGGTTTAATTAAAAAAAGGAGAAACTATAAAGAGGTGATGGTGAAGTAGGAATAGGGTCACGATCTTTATTTGCTTCCTGATGACTTTGGGGCAAAGTATCTTTCAGAAACCAAAGAAAATGGGGATAAGGATGTTGGTCAAGTCTTACAGTTGTCTTCTTACTGTCCAGGGTTTGTGGAACCATCTGTGGGCAGGAAGGTACAACTCCACTAGAAGCCTCTGTGTCTATGAGAGCAGGCTGGAGCATCTATGGGTTGCTTCTCTGGAGCTGTCTTAGATACAGCGTTTGAGTAAACGGCTGGACTTGGCAAGATGCTGAAAGACACACACACACACACACACACACACACACACACACACACACGCGCACACACACACATTAGAGGAAGAAAATAAAGTTAAATAGGTTTGGGAGAAAAACTTTTTCTTAGGTGTACATTTGTCTTGGTGGTTGAGGTGAGGGAAGTCCCAAAACCAGAGAACAGAGGAGGAATCCCACCCTCTGGAAGAGACAACAGGTAGGAACTTAGGCCATTAATTGTCACGTGTACGTATCCAGATGGACTCCGTTTGGTCCGAGAGAGGTAGATCTGAATGGGTTTTCTGAAGCTTATAAGTTTATAAAAGAGATACATTTGTTAACAGCACGAACAGTCTTTAAGGTGAACTTAAGGAAGACAAAAGCTTTCCCGGAGCAGAAGGAGCAAGAAGGGCTTTTTCCTTCTGTCCAGGAGATTGAATATACATAAATTTAGCATAGTAAGACGCATTTTAAAATTTATATTTAAAAGATAATCAAAGGACACTCGGAAATTTGATCTTGTGAATATGATAATTGATCACGTAGTTCAGCATGAGAAACATCTCAAGTCTATGGTCAAATGACAACAAATGGAAACTTAAATTTGTAACTATGATAGTTAATAGTATAGATTTAACATGAGAAATTAAGCCTAGTTAAAAGACAGCCAAAGAGAACTTAATATTGGGACTTGTGATTATAAAAGCGGGATTGTATAGTGGAATGTTTTATTAGGATTAGGCTTATTTATAAGAACTCCATTGAAAAATGTGAGGATATTAAACTCTTGAAGTTTCAATATAACAGTGGCATAGCAAGGGGAGGAAATATGAAGCATTTAGTCATTGGAAACGAGTTTAGATAAGGAAGTAGCAGAAGGTTACATGTGTGAAAGATTACATCTGAACCTGTGTATTCTTTATCACAAAGCCTGTAAGCAAGGCAAGACTGGTTGTTGTCTTTTTGATAAGAGATATGTTTTAACTAGTTAACAGATTGACTAATGAGCTAATACGGTGGTGAATTACTTGGGGGTAAGGAGCTAGTTGTCTGTTTTCTAGCTGTCAAGCTGCAGTGAGCTTATCTGTCAATGTAATCAGATATCTGTGGAGAATAAATTATAATCTAGATGTCATATAGTAGTTAAAATGTCAGAGGTTGGTCTATAGTCCAAGTCATGGCATCTCTGTTAGAACTATGCTGTGAGTCCCAGCAAAATCACACCATGCAGCAGGTCTCACGTAGGAGTTTTTGGGGGAGAAGAAATAGAGGCAGCCTCTGGTAGAGAGTAGAAAGAAGAGAGGGGGGCAGGGAAAATGAGGCTTTTATGTCCCCTTTTATGTGCAAAGGGACATGGGACTGGGGCCATGACACATGTACAAAGGGACAGACACTGGAGTGACATTGTTGACTCTTGGGCTGCTGGAGATGATGTGTCATCACTAGGTCCCTGAGAGCTGGCTCTAAAGATGCTGGTTGTCATGAAGTCACTTCTAGCTGTCCAGGGATGTGCCTGATTGCCAACGACATTCATCTATGATTTACAATTTATTTATTTTATTTTTATTAGATGTATTAATGTTATTTTATGTGTATTTTGTAAATATCTATATCTGTGTACACACATGTATTCCTGCGGAGAAAGGAAGAGAGCACTGGATCCTCTGGAACTGGATTTAAGCATTATGTGGAGTCTAGAAACTGAACCCAGGTCCTCTGCAAAAGTAGCAAGTGCTCTTAACCACTGAGCATCTCTGCAGCCCTGATTTACAATTTAAGTTTTTTATTGTATTTTAGAAATAATATTTCCTGGCTACTTCTCAAATAATAGCATTGTCAGGTGGTTTTTGAGGGGTGACTTTCCCTTTAGCCCATGGATGTCCTTTCAAGAAGTCTTTATCTTCCTCTATCCCCCTGTTCTGAGACAGGGTATTTGCATCTGTGGCTATTTTCATCTTACGTGATCTCTCATATATATTTTCATTATACAGAATACTGCTGCCCTTAATGAATCTTGAATGAAAGATTTGAGACAACGTGGCATGATGTGAGGGCAATATACAAATGATATAAGGTCAATATGCAAATGATATAAAGGAAATATACAGAATTTGAAACAAAAAAAATAGCATTCAAAGTTTCTGGATAGTAAACCACATATTTCTAAGTAACATGAGCCAAAGAAAAAAGCTAACAAAAATAAATAGGCTAATGAAAATTAAATTTATTCAGAGGATGCAAAGAAGTACCATCCCTAATCTCAAGCTGTACCACAGAGAAATAGTAATAAAAATTTCATGGTTTTTGTATAGAAAGAGATAGGTTGATCAATGGAATAGAATCAAAGACCCTGAAATAAACACACACATCTATGGACACTTGAGTTTTGACAAAGAAGGCAAAACCATACAATGAGAAAAGAAAGCATCTTCAAAAAATGGTGCTGGTCTAACTGCATGTAGAAGAATGCAAATAGATCCATATTTATCACCCTGTATAAAACTCAAGTCCAAGTACATCAAGGACCTCAACATAAAATCACATATACTTAGAAGAGCAAGTGAGGAATAGCTTTGAGTATATTAAGAGACAACTTCTTGAACAGAACACCATTGGCTCAACCTCTAAGATTAACAATTCATAAATAGGACCTTATGAAAGTGAAAAGCTTCTGTAAGGCACACTGTCAGTAGGACAAATGCAGCCTGCAGATTAGGAAAAGAGTTTCCATTCTACATATCACAGAGGGCTAATATCCAAAATATATAAAGAACTCAAGAAGTTAGACACCAACAAACCAATTAACCCAACTAAAAATGGGGTACAGAGCTAAACAGAAAATTCTCAACAGGAATCTCTAATGGCCCAGAAGCACTTAAAGAAGTGTTTAAAGTCAGTCATCAGTAAAATGCAAATCAAAACAACTCTGAGAGTCCACCTTACACCCTTCAGAATGGTTAAGATCAAAACTCAAGCAACAGCACATGTTGGTGAGGATGTGGAGCAAAGGAAAAAGTCCTGCATTGCTGGTTGGAGCACAGACTTGTACAATCACTCTAGAAATCAATTTGGTGGTTTCTCAGAAAATTGGGAATAGTTTTACCTCAAGACTTAGCTATTCAATTCCTGGCCATATACCCAAAAAGATATTCCACTATACCACAAGGATACTTACACTGCTATATTCATAGCTGGTTTATTCCTAGTAGCCAGAAAGTGGAAACAACTCATGTTCCTCAACCAAAGACTGGATAAAGCAAATGTAGTTAATTTACACAATGAAATACTTCTCAGCCATTAAAAACAAAGATATCATGAATTTCATGGGCAAATGATGGAACCAGAAAATATCATCCTGAGTGAGGCAAGCCGGACCCCAAAGGACATTCACTGCATGTATCCACTTATAAGTTGATATTAGCCATAAAGTACAGGATATCCATTCTACAATCCATAGACCCAAAGAAGCTAAACAACAAGGAGGGCCAATCAAGAATGCTTGAATCTCACCCAGAAGGGGAAATAAAATTGTCTTTGGAGGCAGATGGAGGGAGGGAGTTGAACAGGAGAGGCGATGGGGAGGGAGGGTCAGGTGTGAGGATTGCTGGGGAGAAAGGAGTAGGAGAGTGAATGGAAATTGGTGGCAGGGTGGGGGACAGTCATCTCAAAGATGTACCAGAGACCAGGGATGGGGAAACTCCAGAGAGTCTATAGGGTGACTCTAGCTGAGGCTCTTAGAAATAGGAGATATGGAGCCTGAAGCGGCCACCTCCTGTTGCCAGGCAGGACTCCTAGTGGAAAGATAAGGACCTGCAAAACCTTTAACCCAAAATTTGTTCTGCCTAAAAGAAATGCAGGGAATAAAGATGAGGCAGAGAGTAAAGAAATGGCCAACTGATGACTGGTCCAACTTGAGATCCAGTCCATGAGCAGAACCAATTCCTGATACTGTTAATGATACTCTGTTTTGTGTGCAGACAGAGCCTAGCACAACTGTCCTCTAAGAGTCTCTACCAAGCAGCTGACAGAAACAGATGCAGAGTCCCACAGCCAAATAATGGACGGAGCTCGGGGAAGTCTTGTGGAAGAGTTAGGGGAAGGATTGACAGACCAGAGAGGATAAAATGTATGATGGTTTATATATGCCTGGCCCAGGGTGTGGCACCATTAGGAGATGTGACCTTGTTGGAGTAAGTGTGTCACTGTGGGTGTGGGCTTAAGTCCCTCACTTTAGCTGCTTGGAAATCAGTCTTCCATTAGCAACTTTCAGATGAAAATGTTGAACTCTCCAGCATCACTGAGGTGAAATCATCTAGAAAGTGTTTTCTGAGTGCACAAAGAAGCTGTGTACCAGAAATATTGGAGATTGTACCCCTGTGCTGCAGCTGTACTTGGTAATGTGTAAGTTTCACCTAAGGTGGTACTGGTTTAAAAGGCATGAAGTGGTTGTGGAAAGTGGCTGAGGCTTGACATTGTGAGAAGCCAAGGAAGGCCATTGATGAAGGAACAGCCTCAGTTGCAGTTGATGGCCCAACACTGAGGAAGTCATGCAAAGGAGTCAAGGCTTGGCACAGTGAAGAGAGCCTATGAGAGGCTATTGGTGAAGCCTAGTTGCAGCAGAAGACCCCAGCATATTGGAGATGCCCGTACCATGGGATGACCACTAAGAATAGCAGCAGCAGTAGAGTGGATCAACCTGAGTGCTAGAGAGGACAGGGCTGATGGCAGCTCTTTGGAGGAGCCCAGAAGATTATGTATGCATCCCAGACATTGAAACAAGAAGCTATAACATTGAGGTTGCCTTGGAGATCCCTGGATGTTTGAGATGCCAGAGCCATGGGCTATCTGCTGAGGAAAGCTGCTAACAGGGAGTGAAACCAGCCCAAGAGAAAGAAGTTTGTTGCAGCCAGAAAAAATGAAGAGGAGTTGGAGATCTGAAGACCACTTTAACATCAGACATGGAGATGCAGAGTTTGGAGTTTTCCCAGCTGGTTTCCTGTCTTGCTTTGGGGGGATTCAGTTAAGGGACTAGAAAAGACTTTAACTCTTTCTTAGAAGAGACTTTGGACTTTTGACATTGTTGAGACCGCTATGGACTAAGGGGACTTAGGGAGTTGGACTACATATATTTTGCTTTATGCTATGCTTAGGTATGACCTCTATAGACTCATATGCTTGGACAAGCCCATGGAGGTCAGGGAGTGGAATGTGGTGGTTTATATGTGCTTGGCTCAAGGAGTGGCACCATTAGGAGGTGTGGCCTTGTTGGAGTGGGTGTGTCACAGTGGGTGTGGGCTTAAGACCCCCATCTTAGCTGTCTGGAAGTCAGTCTTCCACTAGCAGCCTTCAGATGAAGATGTAGAACTCTCAGCTCTGCCTGTACCATGCCTGCCTGGATGCAGCCATGCTCCCACCTTGATGATAATGGACTGAACCTCTGAACCTGTAAGCCAGCTTCGATTAAATGTTGTCTGTATAAGACTTGCCTTGGTCATGGTGTCTGTTCACAGCAGTAAAACCCTATGATAAGGTGTTAGCATTTTGTCTAAGCTCCTCTCCATGGTTACCTGGCACCTGCCACGTGTGCCTGACTCACTGTGAAAGGGGCTGATTGGCTCCTTCATTCTCTCTCTTGCTCTTGCCTTCAGTCTCCCACTCTGTCCTTTTGCTCCTCCCCTTCTCTCTCCATACCTCACCTCCATGTGGTCATGGCCAGCCTCTACTTCTCTTCTCTTCTCTTCTCTTCTCTTCTCTTCTCTTCTCTTCTCTTCTCTTCTCTTCTCTTCTCTTCTCTTCTCTTCCCTTCCCTTCCCTTCCCTTCCCTTTCCCTCCCCCCTCTCTGCCTTTCTCTCCTTTTCTCTCAACTCTTCTCCCCATTCCCTAAATAAACACTATACTATACCATTGTGTAGCTGGTCCCTCAGGGGGAAAAGATGCCTCACCATGGGCCTGTGGAGGCTCCCTGTTCCTTCATACCTGACTACACATCCACCAAACATATTCCTTCTCTCTTTATATTTTATAAACACAGCATAGGAATTCCACTGGAAGACCAACTGATTTAACTAACCTGGACTCTTGGGGTGCCCCATGAACTATGGGCTGGTTGTATCCACCTCTCCTGTACATATGTAGCAGATGTGCACCTTGATCTTTATGTGAATCCCCCAACAACCGTCATGGACGCCTGTTCCCAAGTCTGTTGCGTGACTGTGGATCCCGTTCTACTGGCACTGGGCTGCCTTGTCTGGCTTTAGTGAGACAGTGACTTCATGTGCCAGGGAGTGCTGGTATCCAGGGCAGGAGAGGATGGGGAGGGAGAGGTGGTTCGGGGGGGGGGCCTGCAATTGGGATGTATAGTGAGTAAATAAATTAATGGAGAAAAAAAGATTTTCATCAAATCTTCTCTTCTAGCAGACTTTACCATAGTCCTGCAAGCTAACAGATGACTCTGGAACTGGCATCAGGACCTGCCTTGCTTACACATCGCTTTACTCTTTGATTTTGTGTTTAATTATAGCTCTATTTAGTCTTTCATTTTCCTTGAAGGGTAATGAATAAATTTCCAGAAATCTTAACCAGATTAAAATTTCCCCTACATATAATTAAAATGACCTGAAAATGGCTGCCCTTTGCAGAACAGGAGTGATAGAACATGGGGCGTTCTGCAGACTGTGGTGCTTCATGAGACGAATTAACATACTTTATAAAAACCATTTTTAAATTCTTAGGATTATCATTTATCATCTCATAAACAGTAACTACGGACACCTTAATAAAAATGTCTATTGTGCATTAAAAATTTGAGGCTAGCCTCGTGGAGTAAGTCTGTGAACCAAGCTACTTAGGAGGCTGTGCAAGGGACTCCAACCTGGGCAATTTAGAAAGGTCCTTCTTAGAAACCTTAAAGAACTCAGTTCCCTTCTGCCAAAAGCAGTCATTTCCCTCTGCAGAGGGTTATATGGCCCCATTGGCATGTACCTGTGGTTGCCTATCAAAACTCTCCACCTTCCGCAGTAACACAAGTACCTCTTACACGGTTTGAAGTTCATGCTAGCATTTTAGCACTTCCTGTCCCTCCAGGCTTCCCTTCTCCCATCCTCCTTGCTGCCGCTACTCTCATTTTGGTCTCTTTATCATCTATCATTGGCTATCCCCCACCCAGATATCTCTGGCATGTCCAGTCTACTTCTTTCGCTCTCTATTCCTGATTCTTCCAGATGCCTCTGAACCTCCTCTCTCATATCTACAATAAACACCTTAACTGTATCATGGAATGGCCATATTGGTAGTCTCTTTACTGCATCCCCTCACATACAAAGAAGAGGCGCCGTGTTGAATTCCTAGTGAAAAAAAAAGGCACAGATAGCCACCAAAGAGATTAGAAAAATGGGAAAAATAAAATCTAAAATAAAAGAAAAATATAATGAAAATTAGAAATGAAAGACAGAAAATCAGTAGGAAAAAAATCAACAAAACTGAAAGCTGGTTCCTTAAAAAAAAATCAAAAGGATGAAAAAAATGTCTAGCTGTATTAGCCAAGAAAATAATTGAAGAGAACACATATTACCCAAATCAAAGATGAGAAGAGACATCACTATAGATCCATGGACATTAAAGGACAGGAAGTAAATTCAATGAATGAATATTTACTTACAAGTTTGGAACCCTTGATAAAATAGATCCATTCTTAGGAAAGCACAGTCTGCCAAAACCCACACAGAAATAGTCGAGCTCAATAGGCCTTTAGCTACTAAAATAAAAAATACTAATTTAGATGTTGTCTTGGTTTCTTCTCCTGTTCTTATGACAAAATATGCTGACAACAGTGATGTAAGGGTGTATAAGCTTTCAGCTAACGTCTGTCATAGCTGGGAAGTCCCAGAGGGAATAAGACAGCCCAGTCAAGAATGGAGAGCAATGGTTTAATGCATACATGCTTGCTTCCTCTCTTCTTATTCAATCCAGGATTCCCTTCCAAGGGAATGGTGCCTCCCACAGTGGGAAGATATTCCTGTCTCAATTAAGGTAATTAAGATAATCTCTCACAGGCTTGTTCACAGGGCCAACTTAATGTAGACAGTCACTATTGAGGCTCCCTTTCCAGGTGATGTTAGATTGTGTCAGGTTGACTAATCAGGCTAGCCATAACAGATGGGATTTCTAGTGAGTTCTACCACATATTTGGCAAATAAATTGTCCCAGCTCTGTACACATTCTTTCAGAAATGGGGAAGATGTTATAAGAGACTAGTACCTTAGTTACTTTGTTGTCACTGCTACAAAATACTGGACAGAAACTGACTAAAGAAGGGAAGATCATTTTTTGACAAATGTTCCAGAGGTGTAAATCATGGTGGCAAAGGAGTGGTACAGTAGAGTTTGCATTTTGGTGGCCATGATGAAGACAAGAATGCAAAAAAAAAAGGGGAGGGGCATAAAAGATCCTGCCTGGAGGTAGATAGAAGCCTTATAGTTGTCCCTGGAGTCTGACAGACAGAGATCACAGAATGTGTATACTTGCTGGTCCTGCCTAGCAGAGTCACTAGATGTTTTCAACTTTTCTCTCTGTTTTGGGTGGGGGGAGCAGGCATTTTGCTATCCTGGGGCTGTAGCTCACACCTGTTATGGTACTGCTAATCCTTTTTGTCCCCAGCATTTATAGCTACTGTAATGCTACATTTCCAATTACTGTGCAGGCCAGAAGCAGATGCAGCCACCTGGGTTGAGTTCTTCTCTGGGCCAGAACCCATGCAACAGCTGCTGGGTTTCCACACTAGAGGAAAAGTCAAGCTGAATAACTAGGGGGGAGTCTGTGGAAGTGACTGGAGTCTGTGTTAAAGCCACTGAGTGACTCACCAGCCTGGCTGGAAGGATCTCTGTAAGCAACACCAAACAATAGCCATGGGAAACCACGGGGACATGAAATTACCAGGAACAGAATCATTTAGAAGGTGGCTAAAGAATTCTGGGCAAAGGGGTCATAATCTAATTGAACTCTTCTTGGTGTTTGAAAGATGAAGATAATGATAACATGGGATGCAGCAAATTCTAAGAATTATTTTGACAAGGTCAACACAGCTGACCTTTGAATCCAACATCTGTGGTGTTGGACTGACAATGACTTAGATACCAAGATCATTTTAGCAGTCCCAGATGGCCATAGGAGAGTTTAATGCTGAACGGAGAGGAAGAACACATGGTATGGATGATATCCTTGTGCCTTTTTTGAGTGTGAGATGTACAATTGAAGCTATAATTTTGGTATACGAATCTGGAATTTAAGACATACCCCTCCGAAGGGCAGCAGTGGTTGCACATCTACCCTAGAAGTAATAGGCTGTAGTAATGGGAAGGCCAGACCAGGGTTCTCTGAGCTTGTCAACCATTACGATTGAAATACTGGGCAGAGGTAGAATTCATAGAGATGGGACCACTGGACAGAAAGATGTAGACAGGACAGTGTCTTCTGGAACGAGCAGTGGAGAGAGAGATGAATGGCGTGTCCTCTGTGTTCAGTCAGGGTCATTATTCACGTGTCCATCTGTATTGCATATGTGAGATCCAGTGAAGTGGAAAGATGAGTTTACAGAGCTTTTCATTTCGTACTATGATCCCTTGGCCTGACCAATCCCACAATCTCCCTTTCTTTCTCCACCTTGTTACTCCATGTTCTTACTCCATATTTTAACATGACCCCAGGTTCTGATGGGCTAGCTTCCTGTCTTAGTGATATAAGGCCGCTCTATCTTCTTGCTGTGGAAAGGGCTGTCTGGGAAGTTGGAATGCATAGATTCTGTGATGCGCTCACAGATGTTCTGGTTCGGTTTTCTTGCATCTTCTGCCAGCTCCCTTAAGAGAAGTTTCATGATGACTTTCTTTCCTGGCATCAGCTGAGGAGCAAATAAATGACAGCTATTCTCCCAAGAGGTAAATGCATTCACCTGGACAGCAGTACCTGCCAACACTTTGGCTGCCGTCTCAGGGTATGGATCGAGAAAGACAAACAAGGGAATGAAACGTGGTCCCTATAGCATCACGGAAGCTGCTGTGGGAAGGTGCCCTGGGATGTTATCTGGTAAGAAAATTCAGACTTAAAGCAGCGAAAGAAACTCACACACAGTCAGTGAGAACAGGCAGGCAGAAGACAGATTGTGCAAGGGGTCTTCAGCCATTACTCGATTGTCTACTTGGCTTTATACGGTCCAGGGTGTGTATGGTAGTAGGAAGGCTAGCAATTGTGCATCTGGTGTGGGGGATGCTGAGAGAGTTTATTTCTCCTTCACTTACACCGTTCTTCAATGAACCCTCCTAAGCACATTCTGGGTACAGGTATTGTGTATGAAAGGATAGATGGAGTTTAGGATCCTTCTTCAGAGAAAGGCTCTGGATTGATCTAATTAAGCCAGCAGAGATGAAGCTAGCCAATAATGACAGAGTAGGAGAAAGACAGCCCAAGGTGGAGGTGTTTTATATCCTACAGATTTATAGAACCCATGCTTGGAATGGTTTGTCAGTTTTTTTTTTTTTTTTTTTTGCAGATGACCTTGAGGGCTGCTGGATGGGAAAGCTAGGAAGAGAAGACAGATCATGCACGGCTGAAAGTGGAGACATTTTCCAGGTAATTTGCAGATAGCGGATCACTGGAGCTGGAGGAAGGTCAAAGGGACTCCTGGGGATAGTGTAAGAAATGCACAGGTGCTCCTCCGTGGGAATTAAGTGTGTATTCCTTTGGCTTGAGGCTGTTTCCTGCATTTAAAAATCCGTCAAGGATATAATATACGCATGTCAGCAATTTTTACCTCAGGGACGAGAAACCTATGAGATCCTATTTGGAGGTGACATTTGATAGGTCTGAGGTTAGGTAGAGTTGAAGGATGGCGTTGCAGGTGGGGCCATTGTGGAAACAGATGCAGGCCCAGAGTCCCTGTGGAGAAGGGTTACTGGGGAGGTGCCTCGGTGAAATTCAAGATGGGAGGAAGCAGGCAGGGGAAGGCAAGGTGGGGCTTAAGGGAGTGCTGAGGACCTCCATGCACAGGTCTAGGTCACCCCCACATGAATAAGGTGCTAGAGGCTTGGGAAAGGGCTACTCTGGGCCCCCAACCTATCCCAGACCTCTGCACTAACCTCAAATTGTTTTCAGTCAGAACTCTCTGAGTGATCTCACAGTCATGACTACCGACAGAGATGGGTCTGGGATTTAGAACAAGCTTCTCATTCACGTGACAGGGCAGGATTGGGAATGTGGAACTGTGTGTGTGAGGAGCCTCCATGTCTGTCCCAGTGCTCGCCCTTGGTTTCCTCCTTACATAAAGGAATAATTAATCTATAGATATATTTAGATCTGTCATACCGATGTCAAACATGCTCTGACACGAAGGACTCTGACAACTGTGGTGACCTTGAGTTGGTGGTTGACTAATGAAACTGCAAAATGTCTTCAAGTACTCCCAAGAATTCTACTGATGAACTGTCATAGTCTCTGTGTCACAGTGCCTTGGGGTGCTCCCGTGGGCCTCCTCCCAACTTTCTTGACATCCTCCTCCTATCTCCACCCCAAGCTGAATGATGGGTTATTCTAAGTTTTCTATCTCTCATGTGTATGTACATATGTGTAAACATATATGTATGTATATATGTGTGTGTGTTGTATGTGAGTGTATGTGTGTTTTTGTGTATGTGTATTTGTGTGTGTATATTTGTGTGTATGTGTATATGTGTGTATGTGTGTATGGGTATATGTGTGTATATTTGTGTGTATGTGTATATGTGTGTATGTGTGTATGGGTATATGTGTGTATATTTGTGTGTATGTGTATATGTGTATATGTGTGTTTATGTGTTTTTGTGTGTATATATATGTATGCGTGTATATGTGTGTTTATGTGTCTTTGTGTATATATATATATGTGTGTGTGTATATGTGTGTTTGTGTATATATATGTGTGTATGTGGGGTATGTGTGCATATGTGTATGTATATTTATATGTATGTATGTGTGTATATGTGTGTGTTTATGTGTTTGTATGTGTGTGCATGTGTGCATATGTGTATATATATATATGTATGTGGGTATATATATGTGTTTATGTGTGTTTGGGTGCATATATGTGTATATGTGTGTGTGCATGTGTGTATGTGTGTATATATATGTGTGTGTGTTTATGTGTGTTTGTGTGTGTATATGTGTGTATGTGTGTGTATGTGTATGCATGCTTGTATGTGTGTGTAATTTTGAAGGTGAAAAGGCAACCTCAGGGTTGACTCTCACCTTCCAGCTCGTTTGAGACAGCCTCTTTCTGTTGTCTTTCCATGGGTACAAAAGTCTCTCTGGCCCATGAGCTTCCTGAGTTTTTCTGTCTCTGTCTCCCATCTCTCGTAGAAGCCCTGGGATTAAAAATGTCTCCGCTATTCTCTGACTTTTCACATGGGTTCTGGGGATTTGAACTCAGGTTCTCGTGCATTCCCAGCAAGTGTTCTACCCACAGAACCACCTGCACTCATTGTTACTTTAACTGATACATCAAAACGAGAACGAATTCTACAAATTAGCAGGGCACTATGTTTTATTATATGCGTGCAGCGTGTAATCAGGTTAAATATAAGGGACGTTCTCAAACACTTAACTCTTCCTGTGGCAAAGTCATTTCTTCTGCCTTCTTGAGACAGAAGCACTCAATCCCCATCTCTAGTGACTGCTGTGCAAGAGCATCCCAGCCTTACTTCTATCCAGCTGCAACTAAGTACTCATACTGATCAGCCATCCCCGTCCTTCTCTCTCCATGTCCACTCCTTCCTCTAGACTTGAAATAAGTTCTGGGTGATTTGCGTCATGGAGTCCAGTGGTCTAGGGTTCAGGAGCAACTGTGGAGGTCAGTCTATGTTGTTGACCCAATTGGATTGGGAAGCATGTAGAAAAGCAGTAAAGGTCTGCTCCAAGCGCGTCTGCGTGGGTTTCCAGATATGAATAACTGAGGGACGTGGGGAGAAGCACTCCTGAATGTGGGAGGCACTATCCCAAGAGCAGAGATCACACAGAACAAAAAAGAAAAGAAGGGAAAGCTTGCGCCTAGGCATCTGGTTCTTTGATCCTGGGCCACTGTGCTGTGACCATTTGCTTGCCAGGCCCTCTCACCATGGTGATTAGGACCTTTAGCACTACAAGCCAAAAGAAATCCTCTCTCCTGTTGATTATTTTTCCAAATGTTTTATAACAAGACTTAACAGCTGATGAACTCGCAGAGAATTCCGTCATGAATGCTTTCTGATTGTAGCTGACTGAATCCAAGGATGTAGGATTCTTGATACAGAGGGGCAGGGGCAGCCAAAGCAAAGCAAATCTACATTTCATTTGCTCAGTATTTAAGAGTGACGTCTCCTAAGTGCTGGGGACACAGTGGCAGGTAGAAGGGCCTCTTGTGTCCTGTAGTTTCCACTGTCCTGGCTGCCATTTATTTATTACAAAATCACGTGCATTGCTTCTGATAGTGACTAATATAATAAGAAGAGTCAAGCCAGGTGGGTGGCAGGACCCGGATGCAAGGAAGCAGCTGCCAGCCTTCTTTTTGTCACAGACTCAGGATGTTCTAGTGGCTCACGGGCCCCTCCGTGCACTGATGCTCCCATCTTAACCACCAAAGTGCCTGCCCCCTGTGAGACCATGGTCTAACTCTGCCAATCACACTCATTGGCCTTTCTCAGTCTGTGTTGCCATTGTGTGTCTTTCCACGGATTCTGAATTCACCCTGACTCCTCATTCTATTGAGAAGGGGAGGGACCCCCAGAACCCCCCAGGACCCCATCATCCTTCTTCCTTTCCCTACTTCTCTTTATCTTTCTCACCATCCTACTCCCATCTTCTTATTTCCCATCTGCCAACTAACTATCTCTACTCAATCCGAGGCAATCAGAACCTTTGAACTCGGAGTCTAACTACCCTGAGACGTATCCTTCTGGGGCCACCTTTTAGCTGGACAACTTTGAATTTGTACTTTAACCTCTCTGTGCCTTATTTTGCCAATTTGTCAAGTAAGGACATAGCCCTATGGACAGCCAACACAGGGATACATACACCCTCACCTTGCTGATCCACAGTGTCTGAGAGAGCGATGATAGCCCCGCCAATTTTCCTGTCAATCACTGGTAAGGTCACACCCTTCTGCAGTGATATGAATCCACCTATCCTAGGTCAAATTCAACACAAAGCAAGACATATCACTGAAATGAGAAGCGATGCTTCCACTTCTGTCCAGCAGATGGCAGTGTTGAAACAGGAATTTCCCAGAGATAATGGTCTCTAGAGAGGATTTATCCAGGAAACCCCAAATAAAATGAATGTTGTCTGTTCCTTGCTGGGCAGGACTATGTGCAGGATGAAGAAAAACAACGCTTTCCCTCAAGCCATTGGATGTGGATTTCTCCTAGGTTTCTGGAAAATGCTGGCAAGATGAGGCAATTCCCTCCCCTCCTCCAGGTCAAAGTCCTCTAGTCTCCAGTCACCTGAGGCCTCAAGGCTGATGGTCTCTGAGGTTTATTAATAGACATCTTCTCCTAGTGTAGCCCATCATCTTCCTGGAAGAACGAACAAAGAGGCACGGTGTCTCTGGCTGTGGTGACAGTTGGGATTAGGTTTGTCAGGTGGGAGAGGGGCTGGGTTACTTTCTTGAGAAAGAACAGAAAACATCTGGTGTGGCTGTGCTTCTACCCAGGTGCAAGGGAAGGTCAGAGGTGGCGGGGGCTCCAAGGCCATTCTTCCGGCTCATGTAGCCCTAGAGAACGGAGTCCCGCTCAGGTGGACGGATGCTGATCTCAGCGCTCCCTGCCCCTGCCTGTCCATTGCTTTTCTTGTCTCTCTACACATACTTCATTCCACCCTTCACTCTCTCTTTCCAGATGCTGCGCTTATGGCGAGGATGCCCAGGTGCTCCGGCGGAGGGGGAGGGGGTGTTCTTGGAAGCGGGATCACATTGCTTCCTCCACAGTGGGGCTTGTGCATTCTGGTTTCATGCAGAGAGGCCCCTTGCTTCCTGCCCTGAAAAGCAGCCTGCCTCCTGTTAACTGTAGCTTCAGGGCCTGACCTAGCTTGCATCTCGTAAGATACAGTATGTTGCCTCCCTTTAGTGCATACCTCAAAGTTCAGCCTTCACCCCAACTCACTCTCAGCATATATGCTGCAAGCACAGTGGCTCCTAGGTGTCCATGCTGGTCCTGCTGTTTTAACAGAAACCGTCCGAGCAGCCCAGTAACGCGGCACTCCCGCTGGTCCACGCGCTGGTCCTTGTGCTTCTTAGGCAGGAAACTCAAAAGTCAAAGACTGAGAAATCTCTCTCTATCTTCAGAGAACCTGTGTGTGTGGAATTCAGGGAGCTGTTTCCTTCTCTTCCTCTAGCTGGAAGGTGTTTGCTCTGGTCCTGGCTCGGAGTCTCTCACCATTGTCTCCACCACCCCAGACAACCATCGTTTCTGTCCACTCCCCTGATATTCATCCTCATGAAAGCCTCTGTCTTTCACATCTTTGGAGTCCATTTATGTGCTTTAGAAATGCCTCCCTACCTATATTAAACTCATACCAGGGGCAATTGCAATCGTATCATCCATCCCAAGGCTCCAAGATGATACAGTGTAGAGCATGGGACTGGAGGGGGGAAATCTTGTTCCTTTGTTTTTTTCTTTTAATTATTTTGCTTTGTCTTGGTTTTGTCACATGTAATCCTTCAGGGGGAGGGATCTCAATGAGCTTATAGTTCTTGCTCTCATGGTCCCTGTTGCTTGTTGACTGGTGAGTACACAGAGTGAATAGTATGTGTCTGTTGGGCTGGCCCTGGATTCCTAGATTAGATGTGTATATGAGGTGTCTGAACGGAACTGTCACTTGAACTGGCGGACTCACTGGAGCAGTTTCCTTTATCAGGTATTTCTGAGGTAACCCAGCCTCCCAAGGGCCTGAGTAGAAAGCCTGTTTCCTGTCACCTAGTGGAGCTGGGCCCTCTTGTCTCTTGCCCTCAGGCTGAGAGCTACATGATCATCCCTCTGGACAGCACACTTCCGCACATGGGCTGGAAAACAGCATATGTTCCTGTGTGTCCTGTTTGCAGGCTGCAGATAGCAAGATTTCTCAGGCTTTATAAAGGTGGGAACCAGTTCCTCACGGTAAAGTCTTTACATTTTGTACGTGCATGAAGATTCCATCAAGTGCTTTTAGTCTAGAGTTCCCCATGTATGGGGGAATGTGTGTAGGTTCTGTGTAAACAGTACCTAGTTTTCACAAAGGTCATTTCAACCATTGGATATTGGCGCATGGGGATGAGAGAGCTGGATCACGCAAAAGTTACTGAAGGGTGGCTACATATATGCAAACACTTGAATGGGTATGTGCACATATACATGCATACCTATAAATATATTGTATTTAGCTATACATTCTATTGATTTGTCTTCTTTTCTGAAGAACTCAATTTACACAATAAAACAGATGAGATAAATATAGGTTGGGTGCTGATAAGGTCCTGATCTACCATTCTTCCTTTCAGGACCTGGATATTTGTACAATGGTGCAAGGGAGTGATGCTGGCTACACGGGGCACATCTACGGAAACACTGTTTCCTCTGGGGAAATGAACCAGAGATGCCGATTTATACACAGCAGTGCTGCTGACTTGTAGTATTGACTTTTGTTGCCCTGCATTTTTTCTCATCCATTGGGTTCCATCAGCTCCCATCAGCTCCCTAAGAAGCTGAGATCACAGACACACTCCATCAGGCCTGGCAAAACAATGCTTGACTCTTTCATTGGTCCGCTGCGTGATCATGGCCCACGTATTTGCAAAAGATACTTTATAGGATCTCAGTCTTTAATACCCTTAGGCTTATTTTGTGGTCTAATACTTGGGAAAGATCCATAGATAGTTGAGGAAAATGGCAGTGCCTCTCTGCTAGGTCCACTTGGTCTGGTGTGTGATGAATCGTCTATGTTCCTTTGTCAGTTTTCCGTCTGGATCTGTCTACTGCAGAAAACAGGGTGTTGACTATTTCCTTCTCAGTGCCACGAAGTCTATCACCAAGTCTCTTCAACCTGCACTGGGTGTCCAAGCCAGTGGACAAGAGAAAGACATAAAAATCCTCTAACGGCCAAAGAGTGAGTCAACTTGCTCTGGTTTGTAGATCAAATCATCTTATATATAGAAAACCCACTAATCCCACCAAAGAATGATTAAAACCAACAGATTAGATCAGAAAAGCCCCCCTCCCTTTTTCTTTCTTTTTCTCTTTCTCTCCTCTGTCTTTCTTTCTTTCTTCCTTCCTTCCTTTCTTTTCTTTCTTTCTTTCTTTCTTTCTTTCTTTCTTTCTTTCTTTCTTTCTTTCTTTCTTTCTGTCTCTCTTTCTTTCTTTCTTTCTTTCTTTCCTCTCTCTCTCTCTCTCTCTCTCTCTCTTTCTCTCTTTGCTTCTTTCTTACCTCACGTCTTTCTTCTAAAATGCCTTGCTCTCTTAGGTTTTCTGTTACTGTGATGAATCACTGTTCGAGATCAACTTGGGGGAAAAGGATTTATCTCAACTTGCAATTTATAGCCCATCATCCAGGGAAGTGAGGACGGGAACTCAGTGTAGGAATCTGGGACAGGAAGTGACACAGAGACCATGGAGGCATGCTGCTTACTGGCTTGCTCAGTTGTTTTTCCTACCCTCCAGGACCACCTGTCAAGGAGGGGTATCTCCCACATCCAATTATCTGTAATGAAAATGTACCATAGACTTGCCCATAGGCCTGATAAGGGCCAAATCTGATAAAGGTATTTTCAAGTATGGTTCCCTCTTCTCAGGTAACTCTAGTCCATGTCAAATTGCTCTAGAAACTAGTCAGCACAATTGACCTCATATCAACGTAACACACACACCACTATTCAATTATGACCTTTCCTTTCTTGTTCATCTCCAAGACCTTATATTAATAGTAATATAAAAAATAAAACACACAAATAACATTCAAAGTTCTAGTCTTTAACATTTAGTCTCTTTAAAACATCCAAAGTCCCTTTTAACATTCATACCCTCTCTAAAATATTTAAAGCATCTCTAAATTATCTGAAATCTCTCTAAAATCCTAAAGACTATCTAAAACACCAAAGTCTTCAAAAAAAATTTCAGTCTCAAAACTATAGTTCTGTAAAATTGAAAAAAAAAAGTTAGCCACTTGGAAGATCCAGGGTGTAGCCATAATCAAATCAAAGCAAGTATCTTTTTGTCCTACAACATATTTAAACATTTCTTTCAGGGGTCTGCTGCCCAAGGGTTCCCTGAGCTTATTAGTCTGAGAAAGCCTTTTTTTTTTTTTGCATTTTACTCGTTTCTGAGACAGGGTCTTGCTATGTAGTCCAACTTGGCCATGAACTCACCACTGTCTTGTGTCTATCTCCCAAACGCTGGGATTACAGGCCTGTGCCTCTACGCACCGTCTAAGGAAGCCCAAATGTCTTTTTTCATTTTGTTTCCCTTCAAATTCCTGGTTTAGTAAGGATTTGTTTATTTTTGAGAAAAAGATCCCAAACGTCAGGCTGTTCACAAAAATAACCCAAGGTATAACTTTAGAAAACAAATATTAAGACTATTACACTATTTTCCTATAAGATGCGTTTGACAAGCCAATTCCCATTCACAAAAATACATGGCTCCATTGGTGTTGTAACAGTCCCACTCATGTGAGGGAAAACACACACCTCTAACGCAAAGCTGCTCTCGGGGTTACAAGTAAATGAGATGCCTCTGCAGTTAGGGAAGCAACTACTGAAATTGTGAACGGGAAGAACTGTATTCCCTGCATAACAAGAGATTATTTTGGATACACTTGATAAAAACCATACAACTTTTTACTGTTAAGTCAAAGAGGTATCAAAATTAAAGCAAAACTTGCAGGGTAAGACTTAGCAAAACTACTAAGGAGCATCAAAGGAAGTGAAAACGGGAGCAGGCGCAGGGCAATTCGGAATTAATGAGCACAGGAAGGACAAGGAGGGAGAGCAGTGAGAATGTGCAGAAGATTCTAGGGGAGAGGATCTGGTGCTACTTTGACCTCTCAGGAGCGCCTAGGTAAGTGAATAATGGGTTAAGATTTCTAAGCTCCACTATGTGCTCGAGAGTCAACCTCCCCATGGGTGCTGTCTCTTCGTCCTTGGGCTCTTTTTCATCATCCTTCAACTCCAGTTAGTCACTCCCCTCCCCGCCATCTTCATTATCGTCATCAGCAGTCTTCTGCACCTGCCTCAGACCCCACCTTCACACCGGTCTCATCTTTCTTCACAGAGGCACAGCTCTGCTCTCCTTCAGGCTTTTCACTCTTCGTCTCTACTGCTTGTTTGCTTTCTTTTTCAATTTCCCCCCCAAGCTCTCCAGCAGAGAATCCACTTTTTGTTTTATCCCAGTCAGCTCCTTTTTAACGGCCTGAAGGCCATCACCTTTCCACTTTCCAGATTTGGAAAGAAGATCCCTGTTGTCCACTCTTCGAATTGAATCCACTTTTGCCCCTTCGTGAGGTGTTCCCTGACACACGCTGACTGGTGTTTGGAAGGCACCACGGCTTGAGCAATACCGGGAGGGGGGGGGAGGACGGGGAGGGGGAGGAGAGGAACACTCCTCTGGTTACTGCTGGGTAACTGTAGGTCCTGAATCCCGTTGAAAGTCATAGTCTAAGTCAAATGAGGAACCGTACATCTCCGCTGCAGATCATTTCCCACCTACTTTTCCTCGGTTCACTTTTGGCTCTCCAGCCAGGTTAATATCTAAAACCTGGTCAGTGACCATTCTGCCATCCTCTGCAGCTACAGCAGCTCGGGCATTTCTTTCATCAACATTCTGGACAAAGACAAAGCCCTTATGCACAGAGCAACCCACAGTTTTGCCATACTTTGAAAAGATGGCCTCCACATCTGACTTCTTGACCTCCAGAGTGTGAGAGTCCCAAGGAGCACACGGGAATTCGTGGATCGAGGATCTGCCTTGTTGGTAACATTGCTAGCCATCTCCTTTGACAATAACGTTTCTCACAAAGCTGAAAATGTAGCTGAAGATAAAAAGCAAAGCAAAACAAAACAAAAACAAACACAAAAACCAACCAAACAAAACCTAAAACCTCACAAGAGGGAGGAGAGAGAGAGAGAGGAGACTGACCCTCCCACTGCGCGTCTACTCCAAGACGCGGGAGTTACAACAGCAAGGTCACACCACCATTCACCGTCTCTTCCCAAAAATCTTCTGTTTCCATTTTTAAGAACTTCTACCTAGCATGCTGTAGGTTGATGTTTCTTTTCTCCATTCTGTATTTTAAGTAGTTTTCACTTGTTTGTTTTGATCATCACTAAAAAGGACTTCTTTTATTTATTTATTTATTTTTTATAGGTAAGGGGTTTCTTCCTCCCTCTTGGCTGATTTTTCTCCTTTACTCGGTCATCTGCAGTCTAGATATCTAAATTTTTGGTAGTTACTCTGCACCTCGTGATCTGAATTTCTTAGATCTACGATTTGCCTTCTGTCATCAATTTTAGAAAAATACTTAGCCATTATCACTTTAAATTTTCTCCAGATCTATTTCTTTTTCTTCTCCCTCCTGGCATGACAGTTATGCATGTGTTACTCATTTTGAAGTTGTTCCACAGTTCTAGAATGTTCCAATTTTTTCCCTAGTTTTTCATTCAAGCTTTTCCTTCAGTATTTTAGATGAGGGGGCCTTTCATTGAATTATTGTTAACATTGTTGATTCTTCTTGGTGTTTGCTTGCTCGGTGCAGACAAATACTGTAATGGCATCATCACTTACAGTTATTTTAAATCCTCTATCTCACAGTTACCCAACCCATGGATTTCTTAAAGTCAGTTCCACTGACTGCTTTGTTTCTTTGGATATGTTTTTCCCCTGACTTCATTCATCCTTGTAATTGTGTTATTGTTGTGGAACCCAAGAGGACCCATTGAGTCATCAAAATTAAGGTGAATAGGTAAGAAAAGGTGTGTGGTCACCGTGTGCCTCCGGCATTCTAAGTCTGGCCACACCCTGGCACTCAGGAAGGAGAGAGAGGACTGGGCATGCGTGCTGATAAAATGAGGAGACAAAGAAGTATTAGGAGAGTCTTTGGGACGAAGTTCATGAGTCTAAATCTACCCGTGTCTTCTTTGCCCAACTCTGTTCCTTGACAGATTTCAAAGGCACATGCTTATGAATGCAAAGGATGAAGCAAACTGCTTGTTGGATGTTCTGATGCTTACAGATACAGGTCCACTCAAGTTACACATGTGGACTGCAAGCCATCTCCTATGATCCTAGCAATGGCCTACGTAGCAGCTTGTGCTGTTGATGCTGCCACAACTCCCAGTGCTGTGCGCTCGTGTGCTTGCTTCTATCCTCTGCTCCAGCTTTGGCTCTCCTGAATGTCTAGCTACGTTTTCCATTTCCATGCTATTTGAAAAAAAAAAGCTGTTTGATGTTTCAGCAGCCATCTGCGGCTCTAAGAATCTCTTTGAGGTTGTTTAAGACCCTCCTGGCCTGCCAGCTCCTGCCTGCCAGGGCAGGGGGAACCTTTGAGCTCAGTCGTGTCCTGGGACTCCAATGAGAGAAGTCTGTGAAGCCAATCCTACCTTTAGCTCCCCAGGTCTGCATCAAGAATGCCGCTTTTCACACTGGTCTGCCTTGGAGTGGTCATGGGTTTCTCTTTGCTTCCTCACTTCTTTCCCTGTCTTGTTTTCTATCATTTTTTTTTTTTGGAGTCCAGGATGGTAGGGTCTGGCCATGCAGGTGCTCCTAGATGTGTACAAGAACCATTTCACGAAACCTTGGATACCAAATCCCCCAGGTGCTCATCTCTTATGTAAGATGACGGAGTCTCTGCAATCCTCCCGTATCTGCAAATCATTTGCTACATTATTTGCTAAAAACGGATGCAATCCAGATGCCGCAGAAGTTATTGTATTGCTTAGAGACCAGTGATTAGACAGAAGTCCGGATATGTTCAGGACAGATACAATTGAGACAGTTATGCTTGGTAGAATTGTCCTCTAGGAAGCCAGAGATAAAGGCAATTGTATTGGCTGACTTTTGAGGTTTCAAAAGCAAGAGTGACTTCTTTCCTGTGTTGTGCTAGCAAGCTTTTCCTTCAGCTGAAAAAGGATCACTGTCGTCAGTCAGAATGTCAAAAGCAGTCCTGATGCCTTGTGGAGCAATTCCTGCTGAGTTGAAAATTTTCATCTTGGAAGGAAACTCTAAAGGGAGGTGGAACCTTCCAGCCTGCAAAGAAGCTTCTTCAGCTCAGGAAGTAAACAACTCAGAATCACCAGGAAGTTCCTGAATTTACTATAAATACTAAGCCCTTTCTCCCCCAAGAATAGAGAAGCTATAAGGACTGCCGAGAAACACTCAGCCCAGCTAAGCTGCCTAGCAGAGAGAGGCTCACACTAACTGACCTGCATGTAAAAAGACACACACTGTCCTGCTAAGCCACATGCAATGACTCCAGGTTGCCAGCTTCCAGGAGCTTTCCGTTGAGCTAGGGTTAGTGGGCCTTGGTTACACAGCTGTCATTTAATCATTTTTTTTTTGCTCCTGTGAAGGGTTATCTCACCCATAATCCTGCAAGTAACCCTGATAAAACTCACTGCTTCACCAAGTTGGACTTTGGTGGTCTGTGGTTGGCTCTCTGTCTGGGTGTCATAAACATTTGCTCAATCTTGCAGGAACAGTGTCACGGAACATGAGGAAATGTCAGGAATGATGTGTGCTCGCATTAACCCAACACAAGGGTATTCTTTCATCTTTGCTAAGTGTTTGCATGTGCATGCACATATGTGTGCATGTATGTGCATGTGTGTGCGTATGTGGGTGCATGCATGTGTGTACATGTGAGTGTGCTGGAGTGCTGAGGAGCCCAGAGGGAGGATCCTTCTCCTGGGATCTGCTTTGAGTTAGCTATGACAATTAGGACGTTAAAATGCCACACTTTTGTGAGAACAAAGAGCACAGGCCATCGGATGTAAGCATACATGGAGAAAGTGACGATGTTTTCAAATTTCAGTGACTTGTTATTTTCACTGCCGAGATGGAGTAAGTCATTGCGGGATATCTTTACAAATAGGGTGTAATGAAAGGCCAGCCATCAAAAAAGTGAATCAGAACTTTGCACCAGAGAGAAACGACTCAATCTGGACCCAGAGCCTTCCTTGGCCATGTACACAATGATAATAAAAAGATGTTCACAGAGCTTTTCAATATGTATTTTCTTTCAAAATGTGTCAGGACTCTTTCCATCTAGAACATTATAAATACAGAATCATGATCACGGCTGAGTAAAAACCACTTACTGTTTTTGCTTCTGTTCTCTCTCTCTCTCTCTCTCTCTCTCTCTCTCTCTCTCTCTCTCTCTCTCTGACACACACACACACAGACACACACACACACACATTCACACACCCACACAGACTCCACACACACATGCATGCATGCATGCATGCATGTACACATACATGCACACACACTTAAAAATTAAATGAGACGTTTTAAAGCAGGTTTCTAGGAGCATTCTTATTAGTTTTTGTTTTTCATTGTGCTGTATTGGTTGTTGGAACATAATATTATTGTTAAATCTTTTAAAAAATTACTTCCAAGCGGATCTCTGAGCTCACTGGCCAGTAGTTCATGGGCTTGATGTTTATTTTAACTACTTGGACTGTTAGTTATATTAACTTTCTGTGTTTTGATTATGATTTCAAGGTGATTAATCATTTTACCAATCCTTAGATGCAATTTTTGATCATCTTATGTTCTACATTTGAACTGTCTGCATGAAAGTTTTAGCAAGACTTTGAAATAGAAATCATGTTTACATCATGCTACATACATATACATTTACTCCAGACTTTTTTCCATGCTTGCTTTTTTTTTTTGAATGATATTTTGGTGTGAAGAGTTTGAAACTTTAAACTTACAAAACCGAAGTGAAATTATCTACTTCTGTGTATTTTAGTACTTTTACTGCGACATTCATTACATTCCTGATACCACCACCTGATTCCCTTAGGTTTCCTTTCCTGCAAGAGCAAACCTATGTTTTTATATTAAACATCTGCTACATACCATGTCTATCTCTAGAAACCCACAATGGCCAATGTGCTTTATAGGTCTCAAAAGTTAGCTTCTCCTGAAACTGTGATATTCAATAATTACTCTTGGCGTCCAAGTCCTTTTACTTGATATAATACTTTTGAGTCTCATCCATGTGTTAACATGTAACCTGTTTATTTTTTTAAATGTTTATTTATTATATATGAGTACACTGTAGCTGTCAGACATACCAGAAGAGGGCATCGGACCCCATTACAGATGATTGTGAGCCACCACGTGGTTGCTGGGAATTGAACTCAGGACCTCTGGAAGAGCAGTCAGTGCTCTGAGCCATCTCTCCAGTCCCCGTGTTTATTTTTATGATGGAGTTATATTGCATTGCAAGGCTCTGGCAAGTTTTGTAGCTGTCAATTGGATAATATATACCTGGATTATTTCTACCTTTTAATTTCTGTAACTGTGAGCTTTCAATTTTTTCAAAAAGGTTTATTTATCTTTTTTGAATGATAAATCCACATGTCCTACAGTAAATATTTTTGCTTTCCAAGAAAACTGAAGCCTAAGAATAAATAAATGATGTTTACTGAAGCTTTACCATGAGCTCACTTGGTCCAGTGTTTCCTACGGATTAGTTTATTCTTCATAAGGAGAGAGTGGAAACAAATGGCTACACATCAGAGAGCAGGAAGCTGGTGCAGCTGGCGTCAACATCTAGTCTATAAGACTCTCAGGCTTACATTCTTTCCCCGAATCACAGCCCAGGTTGTCATGGAGATGCAGATGGGCTAGGTGGATGTGGATAAGGCACCATGCCAGGGAATCATATTACTGCCCCTATAGGGCCTGTGTCCTTGGATTTAGGGTGCCAACACATTTGCCAAGAGCAGGTCTGGGCTGTCAGGCAGCTGAATCTATTCAGCTAATCTTCGGTCACTCAGGACTGAGTAAGACATCACGTGACGTGCTCTTGGAGGAGAGCTGTTATTTTTACACTCTGACCTTCTGAATTTTAATTCCAATTATCCGTTCTACAAAATCTGAGTCAGGATTTTAAATTCCTGAGGGGGAAAAATTCTTTCCATCCCTTTTAATGGCTGCATTTCCCCCCCTTGTTTCCAATGAGCTGTTACAAGACAGATCAAAATTGTCGAGTTCCAAGAATTTTATTGCTGATCGGATGTGAGTGGGGCTATGTAGCATCTGGAGTATGTTCATTGCTTTTAATAGTCACTCTGTGGTTTTCATATGCAAATACCATGCACATTCGAGAAAAGGTGTCCACATGTAAAGGATGAAGTCGGGGACAGCAAAGCCGATGTCAAGCTATTTTGTTAATTCCTGCTTTCATGACTCTGCTATTAAGCTTGAATATAGTTTTTATATCTACGTACCTATTGTCAAGAGACTGATGATATATAGATTGACAAATGAAAGATACAAGGATGATAGATAGATGATAGATTTATTTTTTAATGAAAGTAGAACCAGTGAGACGGCTCAGCAGGTAAAGATGCTTGAGGACCTGGGTTGCAACCATTGCACCCAAATGGTAGAAGAAAAGAACTAAGTCCTCCAAGTTTTCCGTGAGCTCCCCATGTACACAGGAGCACACCCATTAAGTAAATGAACCAACAAGTAAGTAAATGTTAAAAGTGTGATATCAGGTTCTGATATCCTTCCTTCCACTTGATCCTACAGCTGAGCTCCCCTGAGTGCTGTTTGTTTAACTGAGCTTCTCATTGCTAAGCTTTCTGCTTGGCTCTGTTTCAGAATTTCCATCTCTTTGTTGACACACTCCGTCCTAAGCATCTACCTTAATTTCCTCAGCTGCTTATATGTAACTAGTCTGAAGTCACTGATCATTTTTTTAAAATTGGTCTTTTGAACTCGTTGTCTGGTATCTCACCTGCTTCAGTATCTTTGGGTGTGGTTACTGCCGAGGGAAGAGCATTTGGAGCAGTCGGGTGTCCTTATTTTCCACAATCGGTATTGAATTGTGTACATTGGTTCGCCTGGATTTTCTTCAGTTTTATTTGGGGCTTTTCTTTGCAGATTTCTCTTGAAGACTGTGTCCCCATTGTCATCAAAAGTATGGCTCCGTGTTTCTCCTCTCTGCTCCCAGCCTGGGGTCTTTGCAGTTTTCTCTTGAAGACCGTGTTGCCATTGTCACCAAAAGGGAAGACAAACATGCAAAACAAGAACAATACTGAAGTTGAAAAACTGTATTTGTCTATTAGGCCTATTGCATTAGTTATCAGACATAGGCTTTAGTAATTTGAAAATTATATTTCTATATCTCCACAGGTTTGTCATTTTCATTTGGGTCTTAAATATCTCCCAAAGGCCTATGTTTTAAAGGTTTAGTTCCCTTCCTGGCATGGTTTGGAGATGGCAGTGACTTTAAAAGGGGACATAGTGGAAGGGGTTGGGTTTGTGCCTTTGAGGGGCAGTGAGACCCCAGTCCCTTTGCCTTGTCTTTCTCTTTGGTCTTGCCCATAGAAGGGTAACAACTTTGCTTCTTGTCCCATTCCTATTGTCATTGATCCCACTAGCTTTTTAGCTAATCTTGCTGTTTTTATGTCTTTTCTTTTTTTGTAAATCAATGAGTTTGGTAAGAGTTAGGAACAGGAGCATGGGAGAGGGATTATTTATGGGCAACATACCTGCGACTACACTAGTCAAGACAATGTCTTTCCCTCTCCTAGGATCATTAGCTGTTGTAGATTCTCTGGGAGTAAGTAGAAAGGCCCCAAAGCCCTCCTCCTAACAGCCACTAGCTGCTTATGAATCCCCAGGGAGGAGCAAGGCATCCCGAATCCCTCTCTTGGCTATGAGAGCTGATGAGTCAAACCTAATGCAGACTTGTGCATTTGTCAAGAGTTCCAGAATGGAATGGCCATGTAGGCTTGGAAGACAGCATCCCACCACACTCCCTTCCTTCTTATGCCTCCCTCCTTCTTGCAATTACCTCTTTGACAAATCTCCAAGTCTTGGAGGTATGATATAGCTATGCCATTGATTGAACAAAACCAATTTTTATTGATATATGCAAAGTTAGAGGAGAGCAAAACTCTTAACATCTAAAAATAGACCTATATTTTCTACATTACCAGAAAGTAGACTGACGCAGAGTTGGCTAATATCTGCAGATTGACAAGAATGATATGATGCTCATATTTGTGATGATCCATATGTATTTGCCACTTCTCGACTATACTTTTATATACTATATATAAATATATATTTAAAATATATAAATATATATGTGCTGCATATAAAAAACATTACATATATCAAACATCTTCCTGGATTTCCCTTAAAAAATCTACAGAACAATTTTGTTCAAATTTAAATAAAAAACAACCCAGGGTAGTCAAGCTGTAAGCCACAGCAGCTTCCCGAAGAGGAGAACGGAGGAGAGCAAACCAAAAGTTCATGCCATTTAAGCCAACACAAAGTCAGACACAGTTGACAAGCAACCACATTGTGAGTAGAGTAGAGGAAGAGTAAGGAAAGCCAAAGTACTGGGGATGCCCAAAGTGTTTGGGAAAGCATGCTTAGGGCAGAGAAAGGAAAGTTACACTTTTTTTTTTGAGTAATTAAAAAATGTGGGAAGAAACAGCCTGGCTCTATGCTATGTAAGAGGCTGTGTGTGTGTGTGTGCCTCTGTGTGTGTGTGTGTGTGTGTGTGTGTGTGTGTGTGTGTGTGTATACATTGCATTAGGGAAAGAGAAGTACAGTATCTCATTAAAGGACTAATTATTCCACCTATCTTTTAAGCCTGACTTAGGGTTAATCTGTCTTTCTAGATTTGCTCCCTTATCCAGAATGACACAGCCCAGTGGGAAGATTAGGTCTCACTAATTCTGAGATTTTTATCTCCTAACCAGAAGGAATATTTTTTTTCTTAATGGACTTCATTGCTACTCTCACATTCCCTCTCAGAAGAAGTAACTCTAAAATCATTTAGAAACCAGACCAGCGATCAGAGTCTCCATACACTTCTGACATCTCCAACCTCTGGCAAGGAAGAAGCTGCCAAAAGGTCCAAGGACATTTATAACTTTAGCCAAGAAAGAGACTTGTTATTTTTCTTTGGGGTCTTTTTCCCCCTCAGCTGTCAATTTCTACAACCTGTTCTTGTCATTCCCCACAAAGTGCATCATGGGATCTGTTTGAATAACCACCAGGTGTAGGGAGGAAAGTTAAGTCCTTGACTGGTGCCAGGAAAGAGATAAGGGGAAGAAGTGAAGGCAGGAGCCAGTACATGACATATCCTAGACAGAGAGGCAGGGGAAGCCAGAACAGGATATGTGTTAAATGTCCAAATCAAAGTTCATTAGAATCTCTTGATGGGTTCCCAAGAAAGCATCGTCCCTGGGAGCTCCTCCTCCTCCTCCTCCTCCTCCTCCTCCTCCTCCTCCTCCTCCTCCCTCCTCCTCCTCCCCCTTTTTTATTTTGCCTTTCAGTCTGGACTCAAGAGTGAAAACCAGGATCTGCTTAATGTACCTTGTTAGCTGTTAGAGAGGGGTTTTCTCGTTTTTAATAAATGGACAAGAGAGACTTCTTAGTAAATAAAAAATTGAAGTAGTCCATCTGTTGTGTAGAGGTATTAACAGCTACATTTTCCCACAATCGCCATTAATATTTTGGCCGAGTTCCTAAATTTGGATTTGTCACAGTAAAAGGCATGTTAGAAATCAGGGGCTCCCCCAGCCTCCCTTCAGCAACTTAGTGCCAGCAGCTAAGCCATGTCATTGCAAGTCACCAGCCCTTTAAAAGGGGAATCATCACAGATAGTTGTCTTGTTCTTTCTCTCTGTCTTCTGGTGTCTCCGTCTGTCGGTCGGTCTGTCTGTTTCCCTATCTCATGTTGCCATTTCAAGAAGGCCTTTTGCCATTCCTACCCCCACCCCTACTAATAAATCTCTTGTGTGAGATCTATTGCGTGGTATGATCTCTGTTGTGGCATACATTGGCTTCTATCTACCAAAGTACTCTGTTGCTAAACCATAACAATGTGACTTTAGGAATAAGTCAATAAGCATATCACCCAGGTCCTCTGGTTTCTCTATATCCACACAGGGTGAATCCATATATAGTAATATGATAGGGAGTTGGGAATCATGAAGGTCTTAGGATGTATTCTTTATATACAATCTTTTGGCTCTACTCTGATCAATGCAAAAGAGGAATGTAACTTGATTCTCTCTTATATAAATGAAAGAAACACATTTTAAGGGCATCGTAATTCTAGAAGGTTAGGGAAGAAAATGATAACCACACCCCCTGTTATTGAAGTTTCCATCTTAGTAGAAATCATCATATTCTGAGATGACAAATCACTCTTCTAGAATTTGACCTTAAATTGTTTGTGTTGATCAAATCTTTCACTTCCTGACTCATTCCACAAATGATCCAGAGGACACATAGCTGAGGATGTGAGCATTTGACTAAGGAGCAAAAGACTGAAGTCCCTGGGCAGGACAGATGTACTTACGTGTGTTAGCAGCTTCCATATTTCTCTTGAATCTCGGCTGGGCTTGGTTGGTAAGTTCTTTTCTGCTTCTGAATCTTCTATGTGCCTGTTGGCTGGCTGAGTGTCCTCTTATCAAACACAACCTCAGGGTAATCAAGTGATGTTGAATGACTACCTCCCAATTCATAAATTAACTGCTTGGCTCTCAAGGATATCCTGAGTTCTAGGAGAAGGTCACTAGATACTCTGAGGCATCTTCTCAAATGGGGATTTGTGGGATTCTGATCGTTCTCCCATTTTGCTCCTACCATGACCTGCCACTATTACTAGAGTCAATTCAATGGAAACACAAGCCATTGATTTTGAGGGCGTGACTAGCTATACTTCTTACCTTTGTAAGTTAGCTGTTTTTGGTGTTTTGGTTATAAGAGGATTGTGCATCTGTGTCTCATGGAATGGTGGGTTAGTTGTAAAATTGGTTTCTGCACACCTTTGTGTTTTCACATTGCTATCAATGTGCTTGTGGAATGCCTCTCATCCAGAGACAGAGCGAGTTTTCTCCAGATTCCAATAAAGACACTGCCATGTGGAGAAGTGATACTGAGTGGCTTTTCTATTCTCTCTTGGAGATCTGCTTTTAGCAACCATCTTAACTGAGTCTCAAGATATGCTCTACATCCCTGGCTAGATCAGCCAAGACATATACCCAATACATAGGTCAACTTACCACTGACGCATGAGTGACCTCCTGAACCCCACTCTCAGAGCCTCAGACATATCAGCTGACGCACAAGTCCATGAATTCAGATGCTGCTTCTTGGGTGTTGCTGGGTTCCATGGCAACACTTTACATATCAGTTCTTACGGGAATTAGTCTCCTTTGTAAGCAGTCTGTATCTGTGCAATTTTAGGCCCATCAACCTAGTCATTCATTATGGTTCTTGCCCCAAAAAGTAGACGATGGGGGCCAGACCTAGAAGTGCTGTCCAGTACTCAGCGTGAATGCACATATGCTGTGTCTATGTGCCTCATTGATGGGTGTGAGATTGTTGGGTGTCTAGTGTTTTTTTTGTTTGTTTGTTTGTTTTTGTTTTTGGCTTCTAGTTTTTTTAGGTGACAGATATTAAGGAAGTAAAATAAATTTGCATGCTACTTCAATAGCATCCATACTTATTGATCAGTCTGACCAGAGAATTCCATGTGCACCAGTAACACCTCAGCATCTTTTCCTCCTTAGTATCTTTCCTTGTCTCTTATTGGCCTGATTTCCAAGGGAACCCTTATTAGCTAAGCAGTTGCTTCTGTGTATGTTTTCTCTTTAGCTGGAGAGCATTCCTTCTTAACTGAAAAATGTGCCTATTTTTCTTAGGTTAACCAGCGACACTGCATTTTTACCTGTCTTTCATTCTTACTGGAGAAAGGACTGTGATTCTTGTACTTGAGTTTAATGAAGGCACTAAAGTCAAGTTGAATTAGTACTGGGTAGCAGGAAGACTGTAGGATACCAACACACCTTACCCACACCTTTTGCCCTTGCAACAGAAGAGCAAACACATGATCTCTTCTTTATCTTTCTACCCAATGGCAGTAGGTTCTCTTTGATGCCTTGCCCTCCTGCTGGCCAACAAAACCAGGATAGGCAACACTGTGGGAGTCAGGGATATCCTCTATTAAGTTCCTTGTTCTGTCAGTAAGCTATGCAAAACACCTAGCAATCTAAGGAGGGACACCACAGCTCCAGAAACATCAGTCAAGAATCTCCCTGACATATTCCACACTGTGGAGGGAAGCCTGGAGGGGTCCAAATATGTCAGGGCAATCAATCAATGAAACAAACAAACAAACAAACAAACAAACAAACAAACAATTGTGCCACAATTGTTCAATCTTCTTTCTGATTCGTTCTGCAGGTAACAGGTCCTGGAAATAAAAAGTTCCTTCTCTAAAACCAAGAATAATATTTAGGAATTGTGTTTTATTAGGAATGAGCCCACAAATACCATTCTACTATCTGATTTGAACTATTTCTAGTCTCTTTGAGCACCCTGATTTTAAGAGGTATGTGAAAGAAACTGACACAAATACTTGAATCACATATTTGTGTGCATAAAATTGTTCCCAGTTCTGTTGAAAGTGGTAATAATCGGAATTTGTATAAATATTTAGAAATAGATAATTATCAAAATAATATGTAGCAGTACATGTAAAACTGCCATGATATATAGTCATTAAATGACATCTATGAGAATTATTTGTTTTACATCTTTCCCCCCTATTTATCAGTATTACGAAAGAACATGCAAGCTGTGCTTATTGGATGGTGGGATGTCAAATAATTTTAATGTGTTTTTTATATTTCAAAATTAAACTCAAACACACAAAGTGCATACACTGTTAAATTTAAAGAAGGATCAGTAGTAATAATTTGCTAAGGAAAAAAACCCACAAAAATGACATTAAATTTTCTTCAGCTTTTGCTTCCAAAGTAAGTAGGTCTGTGAAGGCAATATAAAGAAAGGTGTGTAGGGTTGCTGGCAGCTGAGATGTCCTTGGCCAAGCTAAAGTGCACACACATGCACATACATACTTGGCTGAGTTAGAAAAGTCTTTCTGGCATTGTAACATGCTTCCCTTTTCAAGGACTCTGTGAGGAATACTTTCTTGGCATCATATATCAAGCAATTATGAACTGACATGTTGCCCTTGGTAGTTTGCAGTCTTAGCTCTAGTTTATGTAATAAATTGACCACAGCTCTAAAACACCTCATCATTTATATGGGGAACTTGTCCTTGGAACTAAAGCCATAGTACCCGTTGGCTGGTCATACCAGCCTGGGCTGTGGTGAGCCGCCTTCTCCTTCTCCTCCACAAAGCTCTTCTATAAACACTTCGAGTTCCTCTTTGGAGTTGGGTCACACTTGGCTTGACTCTCAAGACCAAGAACCTCTTTATGGAGAGAAGTATCCCGAATGTGCCACAGTAGTAGGCAAACGGAGCTTTACGGAGCACAGTCCTGCAGGCTGGCAAAGGGACCAACGGGGAAATCATTACAAACTATTTTTATATGAAGAATATTACTTGCTGAAAAACTCATAAATTTAAAATGCTACTGATAACTTGACTGAAAATATTTTAAAGACCACATTGTACCCATAAATATACATAATTATCCTCAAACATAAAATAAGGAATTTTGTTCCATTTTATTTCTCTCTCTCTCTCTCTCTCTCTCTCTCTCTCTCTCTCTCTCTCTCTCTCTGTGTGTGTGATATTTTACAGGACACATATGGAGGACAGAGGAGCATTTTCAGAAGTCTGGCTGATTCAAATCATTTTTCTAATCAATAGTAAAGAGAAGCAGGTTCTGGTTATCTTTGTTAACACGACACAGACCTAGATATATTTGGGAAGAGGAAACGTTAATTGAGAAAATGCCTCCATCAGATTGGTATGTGGGAGCATCTCTGCGTGCATGTTCTTGATTAACAATTGACGTGGAGGGGCACAGCCCACTGTGGGTGGTCCTTGGACAGATGATCCTGGAAGGTAGAAGGTAGCTGAATGGAAGCAGGGGCTGGGGGTGGGGGTGGGGGTGGGGATAAACCAATAGGCAGCCTTATCTCATGACTTCCGTGCCCACCCTCTGGTTCTAGCCTGCAGTTCCTGCTCTCACCTTCCTTCCTCATGGATTGTGGCCTGAGAGTGTGAGCGGAATAAACCCTTCCCCCCGCCCCCCAAGTTGCTTTTGGTTGTGGTATCAGAGGGACAAGAGCGAAGCAGAACAAAACGGCACATTGAAAGGTCACACAGTGTGTCCCTTTTAGAAATACTCCTGGGCGAAAAAGAAAAAGCTGTTGTTATCCGAAGAACTCCCGAGGACTGCACAACAAACTTTGGAGATGTATTTGTTTTAAGGACAGTTCTCTCGGGTTTGCTTCGGGCACATCGCACAACCCATAGGTCGCCTCTTCATTTGTGCCGTCTCGATTGGATTTGGGCTCCTTATGTTGAATGAATTTCTTCCCAGCACAGTTTCTTCCTTACTTTCAGTCAGCTTAGAAGAGCACATTACTCACTGTCTATTACAATGATGGTTACAAAATGCCGATGGTACACCCGAGTAAGAGAGGAAGGTTGCTTTAGCCCACTATTTGAGAGAATCCAGACCCTAGTTCCTGGTTCCGGTGCCTTGGGAGGGGCAGATGGTACAAAAGGCCGGTTCATCTCATAGTGGGCAGAAAAGAGAGACAGGAAGGGCCTGCGTTCCTAATGCCTTTAGATTCAGGTACTCCGTGACCCAACTTTTTCCTCCAGTAGCTGCACAGGCTATAAAGAGATCATTATCTAAACTGTAAAGCGTTTCCCACATGTGCCTCTCCTGAGTCCTCCTTAATTTTCACAAAAACTCTATGTTGTTTTTTTTTGTTTATTTGTTTGTTTTTTGTGTGGCTGAGGACGTTTTCTCAGAGAGGCTAATTTTCTGATTATCCATCTCTCTCCCTTTTCATGCCCACCTTCTGCGTAGTGTTCTATGACTCTCACCATGGATCTTTCCTTTACAGGCCTCCTTTGCTTTGGTATCATGGCTGTGTTTTTGATACTCTCTTGCTCCTTTATCCCCTTTCTTTCCCATGTCCCTCGACTGTCCCTAAGTCAGTGGCTGAGGACTCCTTCTCATACTGCACTTCTCTCCATATTAGTTTAGCCTTTCTTGACTTCAGCTTCCGTCCTTTTCTCACAGGATATGAGTCTGGATTTGTCACCTAAATGGTCCTATGCACACAAGGTCAAAGCCTTCATCTATGCATTGATGAGTCACTAGCATGGGCCATGGCCGTTCCAAAGAGTCTTTACCTATGATGTCTTGGATATAGACAAGCTATAGTTCTCCAAAAGGGAGACCCTCAATTGAGAAAATGCCTCCATAAAATCTGGCGGTAGAGTATTTTCTTGGGTAGTGATGGGTGAGGGAGGCCCCAGCCCACTGTGGGTGGCGTTATCCCTAGGCTGGTGGTCCTGGGTTCTCTGAGAAGGCAAGCTGAGTAATCCATGATGAGCAAGGCAGTAAGCAGCACCCCTCTATGGCCTCCCCATCCTCTCCTGCTCTGTTTGAGTTCTCGGTCTGACTTATCAATTATGAACAGTGATGTGGAAGTATTAGTCAAATAAACTCTTTCCTCCCCAACTTGCTTTTTGGCGACAGAACCCCCAACTAAGACAAGGTCTTATTTTTCATGGTTACTAGCTCAGTCGGTGCTGTTCTCATGGTGGACAAGACTTCTCGGTAAGAAGCTATGCCCTCAAAGATTGTTGCTTAGAACTGCAGCGATGTAGAGAGGCTCGACTGTGATGCAGGGACAGAGGCTTACGCTGGACCTGGTTACCGTAGATTTCGTGTTCCAACATGGGTGCAGCTTGGTGAAGTTTTACATAACAGAGGCAGTTATAGCAGGGCAGGGAAGCTTTCCTATAGGCCCAGGAGGCCATCTGATGACATTCTTAGCTTTTGGGTTGGTGGAAATTAGAGTCAGCTTGGTTAAGAGATTACAAAGGTTTATTTTATCTATTAGTCACAGGATGTTAGTTCAGACGCAGGGGTGAGCAAGGAGCAAGAGATAAGTAATTAATTACCTTATATCACTATAAAATTATAAGTACCGTATAATTAATATACTATATTAATATAATTAATATATTATATTATACTTACATATGTGCAAATATATATTAATGATGCATTTGCAAAAAAACTTTCTTAAATAAAACTATGTCATGGTATCTTTCATCTGTGCTTGTGGGAGAGTGCAGGGACCATCACTGCCTAGAGCAGTTAGCAGCCAGAGAAGTTAGAGGGATGACAAAGAAATGTTTCTGTACACCGCCTCAGGGAAGACTGTCACACAATGCATTTAAAACACAGTCAGGGGAATAGCACTGCCAATAGATTTTTTTTAAAGCGAAACAAGTAGAGTTGTGTCCCAAGGAATGTCCATCAGTGCCATCAAAGTGTCAAAGTGTTATGGAGGAACAACATGGGGGAGGGGGTGGGGGTGGGGGTGGGTAGGGGGTGGGGCGGGAGTGGGGCACAGAGTGATGGAAACAACCAGAGAGCAATTTAAAAACCACCTAGGGCATTTGCAATAAGAAGCTTGTGTTTGTGACCCTTGTGATAAGTTAGTGTTTCAATAAGATGGGGGCAGGACCCTCTCTCTTCCTTTCATCATGCTCTGGAGACATGGCTAGTCATGCTTCTAACATTTACCTTAGCTCTTTTTTCTCCTGACAAAATATGGCACAGCGGCAGTGTGAGGAAAGCTTAGAGTGACTCACATTCACAGAAATGCCCTTCATGGCGGAGAATACTAAACGACTGGTGTGCTCTGCTCGGTGTCTGGCTATGAGAGCTGGTTCGTAGCTGGCCACGTGATGGTGGCAGAAAGGAAGCAGAATGCTGGGGCTGGGTATGACACCAGGCGATAGCCCTCCATGTCTGCCTCCAGTGCTCTCTACCTCTGCCGGTCAGGAGTTTTCTCCACAACCTCTCAACAGTGTCAACAGATGTGGATCAAATGTTCAAGCACACAATCCTGTCGGGGCGCTTCGCACTCAAACTGCAACAGATGCTTGTTTTTTCTGCCAAAGAACCTTGATTTTGTGAGACCTGGACATGTGGCCAAATGCCAGGCAATGAGTCAGGATCTGTTTGGGGGTAATTATGAGCGCTAACGGCAGCCCGTTCCTTTTCACTGGACTCTGACTTAAGCTCGATGCTGATGGTCCACCGTGATGTGCTGTAGTATGGCTGGTCCAGTTTTAAGTCTCTCTCCTCTAGAATGAGTGCACGGCCAGGATACACTTTATCCAACACCATCTGGGTGGAATTTGCTGTGTGCTCGTTCTGAGTGGAAGTTTCCACAGATTGAGGTGAAGGGGGTCTCACATCATCCTCTGTTATGCTCTGCCAGTGGGTATGACTTCAGATGGCAAAGGCTCAGTTCTTTGTCCCGAAAGGGGATGTCTTGTAATAAAATGGAGCTTCTGCCAAACTTTTTCCGCGTGGACATCTTTCCCCTGTCTTCCTACAGCAGAACGACAGGTTCTCTGCCTTTTGGGTTCCAGAACATGTACCAGGTCTCTCTCATCTGTATGCTAGGTCCTCGGACTTCCGGCTTTGGATTTAGAGCTATGACACCAGTTTCTCTAGTTCTGAGCCTGGCCTAAGTCTCTGAGGGCCATTCCTGGGTCTCCAGGATTGGGTTTAACGTCCATCACCGAGTGAGCCATTTCTTTTAAGCAAATCCTTCAGGACAAACGTGGCTGTGTTTCTATGTTGATGTTGTTTGCGTGTTGTCAATCTAATAGTGTTTCTCTTCATTTTTTAAAGAAGCTTTATGAATATTGGGGGCATTTTTGAATGTTATTACTTTCATCAACATAAGATATCACTTCTTATACTTATTAATCAGTCTTTTTTAAAATTTTGGCATGCCGAAATTCATGGGAAGATTTTACTCTCATCTGGCATCCACAATAACTGGTCTGTGACACAATTACTTTCAGAGGCAGTATACTGTCATTTGCTTTACCAATTCCTTGCGTCAAATGGTCAAAAAACGATACAAAACATTTAAGTTAGTTTCCATTCATCCCCTCAACCTGCTAAATCACACAGCATACTGATTGATCACATAGGGCAAGCGCATCTCACACACTCACCCCCACTTAGGGTTTGAGAGGAATTAGTTCCACTTGGTGAAGCTTCACAGTTCCTTCTGATTATTGGTTCCTGGTGCTTCTGTTGCTACCCTGGGGATAGACCCCCAACCACTACCCATGACGGCCTAGAAAGTCGTGACTCACAAAACTCAGCAGAACTTTCATCTCCCAATAATTGAGAACATGAGAAAGAGTTATGGAGAAACAAGACTACTCACACAATTTCAATATTACCCAGAAATAAGCCTGACCAAGAAGCTGGAGGACCATTAGAAACATACCTGAAAAACACCAAAGAGAAGTGGAAAACACTGGAACGCAAAGAGTTCACAATCTGAAGAAATATCATTAAAGCAGTTATCACCACAGCACTGTGGGGATTCCGTGCAGGCCCATCAAAGTTCCAGTGACTTTCTTCTAGAACAATAAAAGAATTATCTATATTCACATAGAGAACAAAAGACTGGATAGCTGAAGACATTTTGGGTGGGAAAAGCAATGTTCCTGTTATAATACCATTTAATTATGGAGTCATCATAAAATAGCACACTACACTATATCAGCCATGTGGACCAAAGGAAGAGAGTGGACGACTAAGAAATAAGTCCACTCACCATTTGATTTCAAAGATACCCAAAACATTTAAGGACAAAAAAAATAGCCTCAAGGTTGGAGAGATCACTCAGTGGTTAAGAGCACTTATTAATCTTGCAGAAGACTGGAGTTCAATTCCCAGCACCCACATGGTACCTCATAACTGTAGTCTGTAACTCAAAGTTCCTGGGTACCTGATGTCATCTTCTGGTCTCTGAATGCCCTGAGCACAATCATAGCACACAGATGTACATAGAGGCAAAAACCTAACTACACATAAACTAATTACAAACATTTAAAAACAGCCTAACCAGTACCACTGGCAAAACTGAATTCTTTTTTGTAGAAGAAGGAAACCAGACAGTATCACTGATGTTCATAAAAGTAAATCCAAAAGAAATAAAAAACTTCCATGTAAGCTCTGAAACTTTGAAATTGCCAGACGACAACATAGAAGACACACTTCAAGATGAACACAGGCAAGGACTTCCTGAAAAGGACGTCCTTCAGCTCAGGAAGTAATATCAATAATGGACAAAGGAGAAGGAACACATTAAAATTATGATGGCAAAAAGGCCATCATAAGTGTCAAGAGGTAGCCTACAGCACAAAAGGGAATCCTTGATGAGAAATTGATATCCAGAATATGAGAACCCAAAGGATAAACACTAAAAGATGCACAAGCAAATGAACTGAGTAGGTGTTTCTCAAAAGTAGACAGGCAAACAGCAAATAAATGCAAGAAAACTGTTCAACAGTTTTAGTCCTCAGAAAAGCTCAGAGCTGTGGTGTAGAGTGACTTCATCTTGATTCAATTATAGTTACTACCAACCATTGTGAATGTTCTGGAAGACATATTATTATTATTCCTTTAGACATTGGGTGTGCCTACATTCTGGCACAGAGGGATTCTACTCATAGATGAGAGAAAGCACTGTGTGCAAGGGTATGCATGAGAAGGGTCATTCCAGCCCAGATGCCCATAGGAAAATGCTGGAAATGAATGTTCTGGGAAGAGAAGGGGTGAGAAAGCTGGTGTGTTCACACAGGGACTATTCTGTATGTTGTGGTTTGAATATGCATGACTCATGGGAAGTTCTACTGTTAGGAAGTGTGACCTTGTTGGAGGAAGTGAGTCAATGTGTAGGCGGGCTTCGAAGGCTCCTAGTGCTCAAACTCCATCCAGTGTAAAAGAGTCAGCTTTCTCCTGGCTGCCTTCAGATCAAGATGTAGATCTCTCAGTGTCTCCAGTACTAAGTCTGCATGCACGTTGCTATGCTTTTCCTACTATGATAATAATGGACTGAATCTCTGAGACTATAAGCCAGCCTCAACTAAATGTTTGCCTTTATAAGAGTTGCTTTGGTCATGGTGTCGCTTTATAGCAATGAAACCCTAAGACGCTGTAGGAGAAAGCGGAGTCTAATAAGTTATACTCAGTGGAATAAATTATAGAAAGTCAACTGATCTGAAGGCTATAAATAGCAACACTTTGAGCATATAAGAACTTAAATATTAAGTAATTTTCACCATATACTTCATTGTATTCATCACAACCTATAGGGCTATAATCTCTGTTGAACCCATAAGAACAAACCAGCAATAATGACCGAATAGCAATACAAAACACTGGCTCTGTCCTTCCCATTTTGTTTCTTGTGTGTGTGTGACTATGTGTGAATGCATGTGACATAGCATGGGTGTGCTGATCCGAGGACAGCTTGCAGGAATAGGTTCTCACCTTCCACCATACAGGTTTTGGGGCTCAAACTTGTGATCATCAGTCCTGGAAGCAGGTGCCTTTACCATGTGCCTATGTTAATATACACCCATGGATCCACTAAGTCATTTCGAAACCCCAATTTTTACCTTTTTTTGTAACATGCTCAAAATAAATCCTTGTGTGTTTTCATCTTTAATATGTCAGATGTCTCATTCATGAAAAAGCTTAAAATTTAAGCCGATGCATGTTCTAAGAAAACATGCTTTGTAAGGATGAGATACATAGGAAATAGAGCAGTATAGAAAGTATAGAATGACAAATTTGTGTCTTGGAGTGATGGTTCTAATCTAGGCAGAAGAAGGGATATGATGAGGAGGAGGCAGGGAGAGACAGTGGGGAAGAAGGAAAGAGACATGTGGAGAGGAAGACAGGGAAAGAGACAGAGATCGAAGGAGAGCAAAGAGAGAGATGGAGGAAGAGAAGAATATGCAGAGAGAGGGGGGGGGAAAATGTCTCTTGGATATAGATGGAGAGAGTAAAGATTGGTGTAGTAACTGAACAGGGCTACTCAGCATCCCATCAAGGTCCATGTGTGTGCATTCATGTGTGCTTGTGGGCATATATTCACATGTGCACATGTTCATGTGTGCCTTCATATGTGCGTGTGTGCTTATGTGAATATGTGCTTTCATGTGTTCATGCATGTTCATGTGTGTATGTATGCATTCATACGTGTAGGTGGATGTGTGTTATGTGTATGTGCTCATATGTGCATGTGTGTTAATATGTGTGAGTGAGTGTATTAAAGGCATTAAAATGCTCCATAAAAAGTGACATTGAAAGATGATTCAGTGCTTTGCTTTTTAACAGAGAACTCAATACATGGTATGGTTAGGTATGGTTAGGTATGGTTAGGTATGGTTAGGTATGGTTAGGTATGGTTAGGTATGGGAGTATGTATGGTTAGGTCAGCCCTAAAGTTTCAGCTCTGGGACTCACAATGGAACTTTTTTTTAAACTTCCAGTGTACAAGAAATTTACCTTAAAATATTTGTAATAGTTATTCTGGCTTGTTTGTAATTCAGTAGGGTTTTTAAAAAATGTCTTTAAATTCATAGTTGAAAACAAAATTCAAGCCAGTCAACTTTTGTGACCTCATCTCAGACCAAATGTGAAAAGCATCATTGAGAATAAAACCAGATTCTAGCTGTTGTGTGAGAAAGTGGTTAAGGTGACAACAGCATTGCAGTCCAGTTGTGCTGAGCAGCTCAGGTAAAGGGCTCCTGGATACCTCTTTGTTTCTCACGATTGGCATTGAAACTCCTGGCAGACACTCTCCATGAGGCCAGGAGACCACTGATAATCACAGCCAGTTAAACAAAGAGTGACAACAGACACAGCCCAAGGCCAAGGATAATGTCTTTTCTCAGCTTTAAAACACATTACTCCCTTTAGAGATCTGGGAAAAGCGTATGCTATATGCACACAAAGTTAGTAACCTTGTTGTGTCAACCAAATCATCAACCTGGTCCCATGCAGGTTTTGTACTTTGAGTGGCCATGTGAAAGCATCAGCCTGACCTAGTGACCTGGTGCTGACACATTACATCTGGAAGAGACAGACTGAGCCTTAATTTATTTCTTTGCAAGGAAACCATTAGGTACAAATTATCTCTTGGATTGAAATTCCTTTTGTTTGGTAACTGTCCAGGAGAGACGATTTTAATTCCAAGGGTGAATATTATTTCAGTATGAGTTATTAATTAGGAAGCAGTTGTCATCATGAGCATTCTGAGTTTCAGTAAGTCATTTACAAGGATAAGAAGCAAGTGGGATGAATTAAAAATGAACTTGACACTCGGTCTTATGTAGCCTGTAGAGAACCACAGTAGGATCTTGCTGATGGACATTCAAGGGCTTAAGAAACTGGAAAACAGCTAACCTAGTCAATGTATTTACATGTGCAAAGTATGCACAAGCAATGTCAGACTCCTCGAGCAGGCTGATTTTTCTGCCAATAATTGCGTCTACGATCCCAGTCACACTGGGCTTCTTAAAGTCTGTTCTATAGAATATGGGTGCCACGGAGATACTGCTGGGGTGCAATAACCAGGCTTAGTGTTGGGTCCTGTTGTTCTTTGAGAAGTATGGGTTTGATTCTTCAGGGTGATTCTCAAAATTCTCCACCAAAACGCACCCCCAAATCATTGAAGTGTTAAAATCTGCAACCAGGTGTGGCCCTTGAGCATGAAAGCAAACTTTCTGAAGCTTCCTTTCGAAATTCAGCGTTTTGCACTCTATAACATCTGCTTGGTCGAATGTGCCAACATTATTACAGCAATACCAT